>NC_063338.1:90272500-90299649 GCF_021869965.1 Rhincodon typus | reverse complement strand
ATTATGTGCCCTGGATCCTCGCTGTATCGTCGATCCTGTGTTTGGGTCACGTTTCTGTGGACTGTGGGGCGCTCCGAGTGTTGCGCAGACCGAGATTTTCCGTAGAACAGAAAGAGAGAGAGAGAGGTTTTTGTATTATGTACACGTGAAGAACAACATCAGTCAAATCGGGAAGTTTATGGGCAATTAAAACTTTTACCCTCTCCATACACACACAAAAAAACATAGCCGCAGGTATTTAGACGGAGAAACGAGAGAATCTAGCTCCCAGAGCTGAGGTGTGGTTGGTAAGGCAGCGTCAAATGAATCCAGTTCCTCATCTTGGCTGCCTCCAGTCTACCTGTGTACCTTGTGCATCCTGCAATAAAAGTGGCAAACCAGGGTTTGTTCGGAGCAAGGAGATTACAGCGTATAACACCCTTTCGACAAAAAGCCTTAGATCAGAATCCAGAGTCTCATGGTCTGAATCGGAATTAATCAGCTTTCAAAGACCCAACGTGAGTCGAAACTTGACTGCATTCTGAGCTTCTGTCTTGTACATGTTTGTATAGCTCAATGTATAAATACTTGGCGTGCACTGTGTGTTTTAGATATGTGTGTGTGTGTTTGATGTGAAGGCGAGGTTGTTATCCCCTGCCGGGGAAAAGGGGGTCCGGGCTTCCAGGAGGAGTGCTGACTTCTGTCCCTAGTGGCTGGGCGAGAAGGAAGTCTTGGAGCATAGACAAGCTGGATTTGTCCGTGCACGGAGCTCTCCACTGCAGGAGATGTGTCTTTGCTTTGGGAGCGAGGCACCAGCTTCGCCTTCATGTCGTTCAGTTCGAGCTGGTTGGAAATGTAGGATCAAGCACCAAATGAACTTTCCCGTTTAACAACAGCGTTTTTTTAAAAAAAATGCTCCTTTCTGCTGTAGATCGTGTAAACCGCTTCCTGCATTTTAACAAGCGACCAGACTTTCAGGCTTGGTTTCAGAGTCTGTCAGATTCTCACCTCCTGAGTTGAGAAGGTTGTGTTCCCGGGGATTAGAGAATATGGTAGCGATTGATTTCTCAGTGTGTCGCTGAGAGGGTACTGAGGATTGAGATGGGTGCTGAAGACCCTGTTCATCAAAACAGATGTCGAGGGACACTGGATAAGTAGGTGAATTCGGGGAAACATTTTTAGTGCTACTGGGAAGGAGAAGAAAAGGGATAGAGAATCAGCCATGGCTCAGTTGCAGCATTTTTCTCTTTGGGTTCAAGTCCCATTCCACTTAAGTTCAAAATTGAAGGATGGGACCATGGTGCAGTCCTGAGTATAATGCTGCACTGTCTTTGAGATGATACGTCAAGGTAAAAGCTTGTCCGACCTTCCAAGAGTCTTTTTTAAAATCCATTCATGCCATGTGGGCGACACTGACTGGGCCAGCATTTATTGCCCATCCCTAGTTGCCCTTGAGAAGGTGGTGATAAGCTGCCTTGCTGCAGTCCACGTGCTGTAGATTCAGTCACATTTTCATTAGGGAGGGAGTGCCAGGATTTTGATCCAGAGACACAGAAGCAATGGCAATATATCTCCAAGTCAGGATGGTGGCTGGCTTTGAAAGGAACTTGTAGGCCGTGGTGTTCCCATGTATTTGTTGCCCGTGTCTTTCTGGATGGGTTTGGAAGGTGCTGTTGGAGGAACCTTGATGAATTTATACAATGCATCTTGCTGATGGTACACAATGCTGCCACTATGTGTCACTGGTGGAGGGAATGAACGTTAGTGGATGTAGTGGATGTGGTATCAATGAAGTGGGCTGCTTTGTCCTGGATAGTGTCAAACTTCTGGAGTGTTGTTGGAGCTGTACTCATCCAGGCAAGTGGGGAGTATTCCATCACACTCCTAACTTGTGTCTACCAGATGGTGGATGGACTTTGGGGAGTCAAGAGTTGAGTTATGTGTTACAGGATTCCAAGTATCCACTGTATTTATGTGGCCAGTCTAGTTCAGTTTTTGGCCCATAGTAACTCCCAGGATGTTGCTAGGATGTAAAAGATTCCCTGACAGTACTTTGAAGAAAAGCAAATGAGTTTTCCCCAGTGTCCTGTATATTTATACCTCAAACAACATCACAAGAAACAGATTAAACTTGGTCATTATTGCATTGCCTCGCTTTTGGAGTTCTCTGTTCGCAATTTGCATTTGTATAGCACCTTCCAGGGAGTCCTAGAACATCTAGCTTCCACAAATAACAATGTAATATTAGTCAGAAAATCTGATTCTAAAAATAATAAGGTAACATTTCCTTCTTTACAGCAGTGGCTAAATGTCAGAATTATTTAATTTACTATTGATTCTTCAGGGTGACCAGAGGCGAGTAGTGCTATGTAAATGCAAGTTTTCATTATTTTCAATAAGACAACAGCATGGGATGAATAGCCTCTTTTAATGCTGTGGGAGGCTATGGAACTTTAAATGATCTGATTTTCAACTCCATCACCTTGTTTTGCCCAAATTGTGGGTGTTGTGTTTGTTAACGTAGTAGCTACATTTGGGGGGAGAGATAAAAAAAGAATTCTATTGATTGTGAGGTGCTATGGGGCCTCCTGGGTTTGTGAAAGATGCTGTGTAAATACAACTGATTCCTAAACTAGGATAGATTGGGTCAGTTTACAGATTCCCGAGGATTTGGTTGAAAGAGGCTTTTTATGATCCTGGCTGTCTTTTCCATGGTTAAGTTTTATATTACCGTCATTTTGCATTAATGTTGTTTCTGAAAGGGAGAACACAGTTTGAAATATGTGTAATTATCAAGTTTAACCTTGTCCTGACCTTAGCATTTTAACTTTTGTCTGGCTGTGTTGAAACATGTTTTGAGGGGCAAAGGGAAATAACTTGTATTCTGTTTCTGCAAAGATATCCCATCTGGTCATAATTTCGTTATGGGTTAAAGGGAATTTCAAACACATTTTGTGCTGTATCTTCAAATCCACATTTATTATAGATTTGCAGCTGAAGTGCTTCAAAGCGCCAACATAGACTACAGTAAATAACACATCAAGGTTAAAAAAATCCCATTTTCTCCCTTGGTGCAGACCTGGACTATGAAGTTAAGGATACAAATAAGCTTGGTATAAATTCCTTAATTTCTCTCAATCCATCTCTCTATTTCTGTCTCTCCCATTGCTGAAGCAGGAAGTTTAATCTGCTCCCACTCCTAACCCTCAAGGATAGAAGACAAAAAAATCTTGGCTAACACTGCCAGTGCAGTTAGGAAGTACTGCATTGTCAGAAGTACTATCTTTCAGACAGGACATTAAGCTGAGTGGAAATAAACAATCCCATACATTATTTCAAAGAAGATTCAGGAATTGTTTAAAATAAAATAGAATCCTTGCAGTGTGGAAACAAGCCAATTCGGCCCATCAAGTCCATACTGACCCTCCAAAGAGCATTCCACCCCATCCCTGTAACCTTGCATTTTCCATGGCTAATCCAGTCAGTCTGCACATCCTTGGACACTATGGGTAATTTAGCATGGCCAATCCACCTAGCCTGCACATCTTTGGACTGCAGGATGAAACTGGAGCACCCAGAGGAAACTCCTGCAGACACAGGGAGAATGTGCAAACTCCACACAGACGGTCACCTGAGGGTGGAATTGAACCTGTGTCCCTGGTGCTGTGAGGTAACAGTGCTAATCGCTGAGTCACTGTGCCACCCAGAATAGCCTGATTAACACTTGGTTAACATCACTTTTAGAAACAAATCAGATTTTCAGAACATCTTCCATTACTATTCGTGGGACATTTCTGTCGCAGTGCTTGCACTCTCTGACATTGAGGCAGGCACTATATGAATGCAAATTGTTTTTTTCCCTTTAGTCTGAACAGTTTTGGTAAATCGAACAGAAACATATCTACCAAAGTGTTACCTTTTCTGGGGTGAGTCTGAGAAATACAAACCTTTCAGCATTGACTTCAGAATTGTTTGATTGAGCAATTCAGCGAGGAAGAAACGACGGCAGTGGGCGGCATTAGTGGTATAAGCTGAGTAGGTTTCGCTTGTGAGCTTAATAAACTTCTCTATTTATTGTGTACCATTGGAAGTTTCCACTAAATCATAAGCAGTGTGTTTATATGGCGAAAGTGCTGGAACACAGATAATTAGCATTTTATAGCCGAACATTCATCTCTATAGAGGAGGATTGTCAATGTTGAGCAAACAGTGTTTCAGTTGACCCTGTTGTTTTGCTGCTGCATAGAGAACACAATGGTATGAGTGACAAACTTGTACAATTTCCCTGCATGTGATCTTTTCCAATGCACACCTTGCTGGTATAATACACACACACAACTTTGCACAAACGCCCAATTTTACAATGGAACTTCATTTTTACTGTTTTAAAGAGAAGAAGAAAATCAGTTCCTTCCCAATTCTTTATATTGTAACCTTGAGGGAGTCTGGCATCTTCCCAAGGAGCTGCCGAGTCATACACATTGCTAACAGCAATCATAATTAGTAACTCATTGGTCTCCATACATATTGCTAGAACACTACTAGCAGCAACCACTTTAAAGGGACAGGCTGAGTGACCAGCTGAGCATCACAGCACATACATAGCTCTCCAAGATGAGCCAGCTTTAAAAATCCACATCTATAATTTGGTGTGATGGTGTCTCTACCATCCCTAATTGCCCAGAGTGCAGTTAAGAGTCAATCACATGACTCCAGAAACAGAGCATCGTGTAAGCCAGACCAGGTAAGAGTGGCAGATTTCCCTCCCTAGACGGCATTAGTGAACCAGATAGGTTTTTGCAGCAAACTGCAATGCTCATCATTAGACTGTTAATTCCAGTTTTCTTTATTGAATTCAATTGCCACCATCTGCCATGGCAGGAATTGAATCCATGTCTGCAGAACATTACTGTTGATTTAGGATTAATAGTCTAGTGATAATACCACTGAACCATTGCTTCCCAAAAATCTATTCAAAGTGACTGCCAGCAAGATTTAAAAGGGCAAAACTGCCTTGCAAGAATTAGTTGGGCACCGTTGATTTTTAATCAATTCATCATTGGTAAACGAGCCTTCAGCTGAGTGGAATTCCTTAACTATTTTTCTTCCTCTCCAGCTCCCTCTCCTTCCTTAAGATGCACCTTACTACAGAGCTCTTTGACCTATCTCCTTTTATCTGATTTGGTGTCAAATTTTGTTTGATAAAGCTCCTTGAAACCTTTTAGGAGGTTAGAGGTTCTATGTAAATGCAAGTTGAATGTAATTATGAGCTAGGGCTTTCTTGGAACCTTCAAAGTTGTGAGTTCCCCAGCAAACCTCACAATTCCATGGTAATTTACTTTACCTTTCAGTGGCTTGTCAGAGTTTCAGACATCTTAGATATTTCTGAATATTTAAATAAATGTCAAAATGTCTTTTCAAATATATATTCCTTCTGTTCATGACTTTTTAAAAACTGTTTGTTTTGTTTGGTTAAGTGTGTTGTTGCATCAGTATAATGTTGAATTGGCTTCCTGTTCGACCCTCTCCATATCACATGCCTCCTAACAGGAATTCAGCTGGGGACTCATGACAAAACCATTTTTGTAGAATCTACTGCTGCCCCAGTCCTCTCTTGCACTTAATCTCGTCACCCATCACCTTGATACTCATTATCCTACATGAACTGATGGTCTGCCTCGGCCTCGGATATAAAATTCTCATAGTCATAGAGTAGTAGAGTCATACAGCACGGAAACAGACCCTTTGGTCCAATTAGTCCATACTGAACGTAATCCCAAACTAAACTAGTCCCACCTGCCTGCTTCTGGCCCATATCCCTCCATGATGTGGAGGTGCTGGTGTTGGACTAGGGTGGACAAAGTCAGAAGTCACATGACACAACGTTATAGTCCAACAGGTTTATTTGAAATCACAAGCCTTCAGCTGGGTAAAAAAAGTTTCCCCCATGTCTTTTTTAAATTTCTGTCCTCTCACCTTAAAAATGTGCCTCTGGTGTTGAAATCCCCATTCAAGGGAAAAGACAATGACCATTAACTCTATCTATACCCCTCATTATTTTATAAACTGCTATAAGGTCACCTTTCAACCTCCTATGCTCTAGTGAAAAAAGTCCCAGCCTATCCGGCCTTTCTTTACAACTGTAACCTTCCATACCATGCACTAACCTGGTAAATCTCATCTGAACCCTCTCCGACTTAATATATCCTTCCTATAACTGGGCAGCCAGAACTGGACAAGGTATTTTAGAGGAGCCTCACTCCACTCTATCTCTGTTACCTTCTGTAGCTCCACAACCTTCTGTGTTCTATCAATTGTGGCCACTTGTGTTTCCCCAAATTCCTTTGCCCTGTGGCCATGCCAAGACTCAAATCTCTTGAACTCTCTGTCTAAACCTGTCCGGCCCTCCTGCTTCTTTCTCCTTTTAAGATGTTCCTTTAAGATTTATTTCTTGGCTTAAGCTTTGTTCTTCTGTTCTAACATCTCTTCATCTGGCTCAGTGTGAAATTTTGTTTGATTACACTGCTGTGAAGTACCTTGAAATAAAATGCTGCATTGAAGGCACTATATATATGCAAGTACTTGTTGCCTTTTCACAGATTTAACGAGATTTTACTATCACCGGGAACAATTGCCTTGGAAATGATGTGTGACATCAAGAGTTGCATCTTGAACAGACAAAAGATAATATAAACGATTAGGATTTCTAAAATTTCTAAAAACCTTTTCCTGACACTACCCCTGCCAAATGACATGTAATTTGAGGAGATGCCTGTTGTTGCAGATTTTCCCCTGTCCAGTTTTCACATCTTCCCCCCCAAACAACTAGATTAAAGAGTTTGCTTTTGTCTCGGCGATTGAGTTTGTAGCTCTCTCATCTCTGTATCAAGTCCAACTCTAGGACGCAGAAGCACAAATGAATTGAGGCTGCCATTTCAGAGTGGTATTGAAGGAGATGATGCTGCCTCTTAGATGACAACTTAAACTGAGCTTCCATCTACCCCTCCGTCACTCACAAGAGATTATGATTCAATTCAATGAAACACAAGGGATTTATCCCTGGAGTTCTCACCAATATTTATCCCTCAGTCAATATAACACCGTAAGACATAGCAGCAGAAGTAGGCCATTCAGCCCATCGAATCTGCCCCACCATTCAATAAAATCATGGCTGATCTGATCATCATTGACTCTACTTTCATACCTTTTTTTCCCACGAACCCTGATTCCCTTACTGATTAAAAATCTATCTCAGCATGAAATATACTTAATGACCAGCCTTGGCAGGTCCCTGTGATGAAAAATTCCACAGATTCACTACCCTCTGAGAGAAGAAATTCCTCCACATCTCTGAATTAAATGTGTGACCCCTTATTTTGAGATTATGCTGTTTGGTCTCCCACAAGTGGATGCAACCTTTCTGCGTCTACCCTGTGAAGTCCCTTAACAATAGTATATATCTCACTAAGGTCGCCTCTCATTCTTGTACATTCTACTGAGTACAAGCTAATCAATTTAAAATAAACACACTACCTGATTATTATCAGTTTGCTATTTGTGAGAGCTTGCTATGCATAAATTCACCACAGTGTTGCCTATGTTAACAGTGACTTTATCTACAAAAAGGTACTGAATTGGTTGTAAACTGGTTTGGGGGTATGCTGAAAGGTGCTAGATAAATTCTTTCTATCTGCGCTGCTGAATCTTTAAACATCTCAATTAGATTACTCCTTCATCCTGTTTCCCCAGGGGAATGCCATCAATCTCTAAGCAAATAATTCTCCTAATGTGGACCTGGTATCTCTTCCTCTCAGGGGAAAGCCTGAGGTTCCCTCTTCCGGTACTTCTCTCACTCTTCCCAACCCAAGGGAACTGTGAAGCAAATTATGGCATACAGTTTGGCCAAGACTGAGTTAAGTAAGTCAGCAGAAGCTGGCAATGCATGGTCTGATTCATTTAGCACCTGCTTTGTGTGCCTGGGCAAGCAACAAGCTGCAAGTGTGGACTCAACCGAAAAGTCTTGGTGGAAGAATGATACTCGTGTGTACATTGTCTTTTGCCAAGTGCATCAACACTTTGTTGACAAGAAGCAGCAAACACCTTTGCTAATATTAACGAGACTCCAGTTAACATTAATTTGAACGGGAGATTTCATGCTGCTGGTACAGCTGCTGGCTTAATCATGACTTCAATTTTTGTAACATTTTCTGATGAGGGCTGCATAATCTGATTGAAACGTTGTAAATATAGAGTTTTTCTTTCATTAAGAAGGATGATTAATTTGCAGGGCGGTTGTTTCTCATCAGACTTAGCACGTCAGGATGGTACCACATCACTTCTAACCCCCATCTCAGATTAGACACTGCTCCCTGTTTCTACAGAGTTTACACAAATCTATTTCAGTCATCTCTCAGTTGTCTTGATTTAAAAAAAAAATCTTCTACGTTTCTTTCTGTCTTTCTCTTGGCAGCTGAATACAGATGGATGTAGTAACGAACAATTCTGAAAGGGTAATTAGTGGTCCTGACTTGATTAAAATTCAGCCCTGTTCCTTCACGAGGGAGGGAAGGGGCAGGATTTCTTGATTCTCGCATTTATTTCTTGTTTTTTTTAATCAAAGAGTAGCTTATCTAAAGATTTCCTCGTGATTAAAGCCTTTCTGCAGCTTGTCAAATTATAGAGGTAAGGAAGGAGGTGTTGATTCTCTCCCCACTTCTACCTTCCTGTTGGATTGTTGAGACTCTTGGCAGTGATTACTGTCCTTTGTGTCATCACAGAGCTGTCATCTCTTTGAGTGACAGACGTGGCAGGATGCAGCCAGACGGCAATAATGCATTCTATTATCTATGTCAAAAGAGAAGACGGGGCCAGGAATGTAAAATAGTACAAATTAAGGGGTGCGATAACAGGGAGACTGATCAGGTTGATACTCAGAAATGTGAACTCCAAAGACTTCTAACACAGCGGCCCTGTCAAGATAACAGCACACTGCATTATAATATTCCAAAGAGGCTAATTATGTATGTGTTGCACCGTGGAAGCCTAATCACTCTCGTATCTGTATTTAAAAAGCACGCTATTTACATTGTACCCCAGCCCCATCTGCATGTTACCCCACAGTAAGCTCTGACAAGTTCAAGCTGTGACTATATTGCTCTGAGCTAATTTATAAATGCGCCTTTCTTGTCTTTTTTTTTCAGTGTGTTCTTAACTATTCCGGTGGAGTTCTTTCTCTTTAAGTAAATGTATGTGTTTTTTTTTCAATTCTGAATCTGCCACGGTTTAATGGGGTTGATGGAAGGTTAGTGCTGGCGTCGTGTGTGAAATACGAACTACATTCTTCGCAGAGTTTCTGAAATGCAGTTATCCACCGGCAGCCAGGGACCAGTGCAATATTATAGAATCAAAATTCTACCTCATTCCAAGTGACTATGAATAAAATTGAGTGGGTTGTGTTTGGTGAACTAATGTTTACTTTTCAAAGTGGAAACTTCTTTCCAAGAGCGGTTTATTCAATGCAAGGATGAAATGGGAATTAAATCATTGTCAACTTCTTGTTTAACCCTTTAGCTTCTACTCCAGCATGCGGGAAAACCCTGGCTCACTTTTAGCTACTGCTTCTTTTATCTTATTGAAGCGTCTTTCTACCACATTGGAGCTAGTTTGAGAGAAACTGAGTATCTACAATCATACCATATGTATTCCTAACCAATAAGGGAATCAAAAAATGTCACCTTTCTGTCAAACAGTGAAAAAAAAGCCCAGAAAGAGGCCATTCAGCCCATTGTACTGACTCTGGCTCATTCAAAGAGCTAGCTTTCAAAGAGCTATTCAAAGAGAGGAGAGATTCAAAAGGGTCCGGAGGGGCAATTTCTTCACACACAGGGCAATGAGTATCTGGAATGGGCTGCCAGAGGTAGTGGTGGAAGTGAGTACAATTTTGTCATTTGAGAAACATTTAGACAGGTACATGGATGGGATAGGTACGGTGGGATGTGGATCAAACGGAGACTAGTTTAAATTGTGAAAACTGGGCAGCATGGGCAAGTAGGGCCAAAGGGCCTGTTTCCATGCTGTAGACCTCTATGACTCTATCCAATTAGAAACAATCTCCATTTTTTTCATCACTTTTCATTGTAAATTGTTTGCTGCACTGTATATGTTGGAGGATTTTAAGTCTTGATAGGATGGGACTCCATTCAATTAGAAAATTAGTTCATAGTTGCTGCTTTTGTAGCTTCAATAAAATATACTAGAGGGGTGGTTTAATCTCATGTTCCTCTGATCTGATGTTGCTAATGAGCTAAAATGGATTGCTTTGGATGAAATGTTAAACTAGTGCAACATCTGATTATTGGGGTGAACGTTGGAAAAGGAGTTCTCCTGTTGTCTTGACCAACTGCCAGCTGTTATCCAACACCGTCATAAAATGGGCAACTGGTTAAATGCAATATGCTTGTGAGATCTTGCTATGTATAAAATGGCTGCAGTGTTTGCTTGTGTAGATAATGCACTTTATGTTTAGGATGCTTTGAGACACTTCATATAAAGAGTTACATCAAGTACGTTTTTAATCCTAATTTTAAAATATTGAGTTTACAATGACTAGTTTTTCACTAATTTTACTCTACTCACATCCCTTGATGTTTTAGGGTCCGTGAGGTCCCTGACCAGAAGGTTAAGCTGATAACTTGGTTTCACTTGTGCTTTATGCTAAGCTGTGCTGTTGCTGGGTAAGGTGCTTCTTCTCGGTGATGAGGTTTCTTGTCTTGCTTGACAAGAGAAGCACTTTCTCCTTGAATTGAATTCACCAACATTCTGGATAACTACAGGAGTTCTTCTCCTGGGGAGGTCTGGCTGCCTATATGAATCATCTTGCTCCTGGGCAATTGCTTCACGGTGATGTGGGGAGATAAAGTAGAGCCTAGAGCCTTGGGAGGTGAAAGTAATATTGAGTAACATTGGAGGAATACAGATATCTTGGTGGCTTACAGGTCTGGAGGACAAGGTCAAAAATCACACAACACCAGGTTATAGTCCAACAGGTTTATTTGAAAACATAAGGTTTCAGAGCCTCGCTCCTTCTTCAGGTGTTAGTGAGAGAGGTGGCATAACACAGAATTTATAAGTAAAAGGTCAAAGGGTCATAGAACGGATGTGAATGCATTGAACAATCCTAAGATGGCTGTTAAATCTTTAATCAGTTAGAAAGGAGATACAGGTTTTGATTGATCAATATGCAAATCCCAGAATTTCTTTCAAGTCACTGCCCCAAGATAACTAAAGGTTTTATCAGTATACCAGAGGTGACATCTCAGGTCAGACTATGCATTTTAAGTGTGAGTTCAACACCAGCACCTCCACATCAGGTCTTTCATCGAATCCCTACAGTATGGAAACAGGCCCTTTGGCCCAACAAGTCCACACTGAACCTCACAGCAACCCACCCTCCGGTAACCTACCTAATCTATACACCCCTGAACACTATGGGCAAATTAGCATGGCCAATCCATCTAACCTGCACATTTTTGGACTGTGGGAAGCAACTGGAGGAAACCCACACAGACACAGGGAGAATGTGCAAACTCCACACAGACAGTTGCCTGAGGGTGGAATCGAACCCGGGTTCCTGGCGCTGTGAGGCAGCAGTGCTAACCACTGAGCCACTGTGCCACCCAAGAGGTTGGAGGAGATTGTCAAGATAGGGAGGGGAAGAGGCCATGGAGTGATTAGAAAACAAGGATGTGGGTTTTAAAATCACGTTGTGGCTTAACTCGAACCAACCATAGGTCCACATGCAAAACGGCGCTAGGTGAATGAGATTTGACACAAGTTAGAGTGTGTCATGCAGTTTTGGATGAGCTTACATTTATGGAGGATGGAAGATTGGAAAGAGGCCAGGAGTGCATTGGAGTGGTGACATATGAGGCATGATTAGATTTTTATAGTGGCAATAAACAGATTTAGAGTTGCCACAGTTATATGGGTCATGTACAACACTAAGCTTGTAGACAGTTCAAGGGGAGGTGGCAACATGATGGTAATTTCCAGGTAGGGTGCAGTATAATCCTCTGGGCACATAGTTTCAAATCACACCCTGGTGGCTGATGGAATTTAATTTCAATCAGTGAAAGCAGTCTTTGGAGCTAAAAGCTCAGTAATGTTGACCGTGAAGCCATTGTCAATTGTTGTAAAAATTCAACGGGTTCAATAATGCTATTTAGCTCGGGAAATCTACTGACCTTATTTGGCCTGGCTTACACATGACTGTAGCAAACTGCTCAGTTGAATCTAACTGCTATGAATCTAAAGGACCGGATGGGTATTCTAGCGTGGACCTAGGGAGCAATAATAGTGAAACTTTCACATGTCGCTGCCTCTTCTGCATTGTATAATTCTATGATCCAACCTCTGTTGACCCTGAAAAGTCCTCCTTATTAATGTTTGGAAGCTGCCCCACAAGCATCAGCCTGACACAGTCATATTTACAGAATCATAGTTACAGACAGGGTCCCAGACTGTCACTGTCTCTGGGTGTGCCATGTTGCAGCGACTGGACATGTCCCACAGTAGTAGCAGTACAGCTAGAAGGGGTGTGCCCTGGTGAATCCTCAACGTGTACTCCAGACTCTGTGAAATCTCATGGCATCAGGTCCATCATGGGCGAGGCCCCTCCTAATTGAAATCACTGCTGTACTCCCCTTCCCTTCCTCAGCTGATGAATCAGTTCTCTCCTCCATGTCAAACACCAACAAGAGGAAGCAATGTGGGTGGCAAGGACACAGAATGTTTTCTGGTTGGGGTCTTTCATGTCCATCACCAAGAACGGCTTGGCAGTACCACTCCTGACCAAGCTACATATAGATGGAGCTACTATCAGGATCTACATCAGATGTTAAGGAAGCCAGCAAAAGGTATTCTTAATTGCCACTGCGAAGATGGTATTGAGTTGCCTGATTGAACCACTGCAGTCCTTGTGGTGTTTATGTGCATACTGTTAATTAGAATTACTTAAAAACAACCTAGAAGTCTGGTCTGAGCATGTAGGAGGAACCTAAGAGTCTATGTTGAAACAGGCCATCACCTTCAAGTTCCCCTCCAAACCACATCTCATTACGTCTTGGAAATATATCACTGTTCCTTCATTGTGGCTCAGTCAGAATCCTGGAATTCCCTCCCTAATGGCATTGTGGGCATATCTACATACATGAACTGAAACAGTGCAAGAAGGTGACTCATCACCACCTTTTCCAGGCAATTTCAGGATGGGCAATAAGAGTTGGCTGAGTCAATAACTTCCAGATCCTGTAAACAAATAAGACAAGACTATAAGATGTAGGAGCAGAATTAGGCCATTCAGCCTATCAAGTCTGCTTCACCTTTCAATCATGGCTGATATGTTTCTCAACCCCATTCTCCTGCCTTCTCCCAGTGACCCTTGATCCCCTTACCAAACAAGAACCTATCTATCTCTGTCTTAAATACACTCAGTGCCCTCTGTGGCGATGGGTTTCATAGAGTCACCATCTCTGGCTGAAAAAATTCCTTCACTCATGAGGTCCAAATAAAAACATATACAGATGCAAGTTTTTGCAACAAAAGATTCACAAGGATGGTACTGAGACTGGAAGACTTGAATTGTAAGGAAAGGCTGGATAGGCTGGGACATTTTTCTTTGCAGCGTAAGAGGCTAAGGGGTCCAAAGATGTGCAGGTTAGGTGGATTGGCCTTGCTAAATTTCCCGTAGTGTTCAGGGATGTGTAAATTAGGTGGGTTATAGGGGAATGGGTCTGGATGGGAAGCTCCAAGTGTCGGTGTGGACTTGTTGGGCCGAAGGGCCTGTTTCCACACTGTAGGGATTCTATGATTCTATGAAGGGGTGACTTTATAGGGGTTTATAAAATCATGAGGGGCATACATCAGGTGAATAGCCAAGGTATTTTCCCCAGGTTAGGGGAATCCAAAAACAGAGGGCATAGGTTTAAGGTGAGAGGGAAAAGATTTAAAAGGGACCTGAGGGACAAGTTTTTCACACAGAGGATTTTGCGTGTATGGAATGAGCTGCCATGGGAAGTGGTAGAGGTGGGTACAATTACAACGTATAAAAGATATTTGGACAGGTAGATGGATAGGAAAGTATAGAAGGCGATGGCCAAACACAGGCAAATGGGACTAGTTCTGTTTAGGAAACCTGGTCAGCGTGGACTGGTTGGACCAAAGGGCGTGTTTCCATGCTGTATGACTCTATGATTAGTAAAAGTAAAGAAGGAAACGAAGGAGTAGGCCATTCTGCCCTTCAGGTCTGCTGTGCCATTGAGTTAGATCGTAGCTGGCCTGTATTTCAACTCCATTTAATCATCTTGTGCTTCACATCCATTCACTTGTTTACCAGCAAAGTATCAATCTCAATCTCATGAAAGCTCCAATTGACCCCAGCACTCACATCCCTTTGTGTAAGAGAATTTTCTCTTAAAAAGTGCTTCTCACTTTCACTTCTAAAATGCCGACTTCTGATTTTAAGAATGTATCCATTCATTGTTAGATTCCCTGTCAGAGGAATTAGTCTCTCAGGAATGCAATGAAATCATTTTAATTATTATCTGTACAGAACAACCCCGTAGATTTGAGAAATATTCTGAAATCTAGGTTGAGGTTGAGTAAGAAACACTATTACTAATGATAGAATATCTGTTGGAGGCAAGACAGGAATAAATTCAAGGTATCCTGTCAGCAATGCTTCACGAGTTTAATTGCTTACAGATTTGAGACGGGGGTGAAGCTGGGGGCATCAAATTTTATGTATTAGGGCTCGACATTTTTCTCCTTCTTTCATTTGGTTGTGGGACTTGGCAAATGAGCCAAAGATGACACGTTAACTGTGGACTCTGCAAGCAACAGAAAAGCAGCAGCATATAACAACGCACAGTCCTGGGAGTCAAGTAATCAACTTGTAATCCAACCCTGACTACAGTGTGGCAAACAGTCCAAAACAGCCAGCACCAAGAACCAAATACCCAGAGAAAACCCTAATAGAAAATGTGTATGTGCTTGGCTACGTGTGCAGCTGAAACATTTTGGACCCAATGGATCTCAGGAAAGTTAGGGAATGTCTATAAATTCTTGTACGATCAAACAGTGCGGAAGAAGAAGAGTTTCTTAAAAATGATGTGTGTGTTTAACAGACAACCTTAACATATGATAATCAGTAATAAATCTGACTTCAGAAGAAACCTGTCTGTTCAGCAAAGGAAAGGTTTTCTCTTATATAACATTTTTCATAACTGTTGGAGTCTTGAAAGAGCTTCACATTGAATGAAGTACTTCTTGAAGTACTTTTTAAACTTTCAACTACTTCTTGAAACTTTTGTAACATGGGGACCAAGTTGCACACAGAAGACTCCTACAAACAGCAATGTGATAAAGACCAGATATTCTGTTCTTTTGTGTGATGTTAATTGAGAGACAAATATTGCCCAGGACTCCCCTGCTCTTTTTCCAAATAGGATCTTTCTCATTCACACGAATAGGCTCTGCTTTAATGTCTTTTCCAAAAGTTGGCACCTGTGACAGTGCAGCGCTGTCTCGGTACTGAACAGGAGAAAGTGGTGAGAATGTGGAATTCATCATGACTGAGCTGAATAACTTGATGCACTTACAGGCAATTTAGCAAAGCACATGAAGCAGAACAGAATGAGAGATAATGTCAGAAAGGCTCAATGCATTCAGACCGGAGCCTCACATGTAACTTGATCATTGGGCTGTTTAGAACATAGAACACACAACAGTATAGCGCAGGATCAGACCCCTCAGCCCATAATGTTATGCCGAACATGACACCAAATTAAACTAAATCCTTTTGCCTGCCCTGGTCCATATCCCTCCATTCCTTGCATATTCAAGTGCTTATCTAAAAGCCCCTTAACTATCCTTATCCTATCTGCCTCCACCACTACCCCTGGCAGTGTTCCAGGCACCTACCACTGTCTGAGTAAAAAAGCTTGCCCCTCATATCTCCTTTGAACTTTCCCCCTGTTACATTAAATGCATGCCTTTTAATATTAGACATTTCAACTCTGGGAGTAAGATTCTGACTGTCAACCCTATCTGTGCATCTCATAATTTTACAAACATCTATCAAGTCTCCTCTTAGCCTCTGTGCCCCAGAGAATACAACCCTAATCTGGCCAGCCTCTCCTTATAGATCATACCCTTTAATCGAGGCAGCATCCTGGTAAATCTCTTCTGCACCCTCTCCACAGACTCCACATCCTTCCAGTAGTGTGGCAATCAGAATTGAATGCAATACTGTAAGTGCAGCCTCACCAAACTTTTCTAAAGCTGCAACATCACTTCCTGACTCTTGTACTTAGTGCCCAACCAATAAAAGCAAACATGTTTCTATCTAATATTTTCTATTTCCTTTTGTGTAATGCACAAACTCATTTTATACACCTTATTCCTCTTTGGACTTCCATCTGCCTCCGTCCCTGCATCCCCACCCCTCTCCAATTTAGTCAGGTCCCAACCCGAAACGTCAGCTTTCCTGTTCCTCTGCTGCCTGGCCTGCTGTGTTCCTCCAGCTCCACACTGTGTTATCTCTGCCTCCAGCATTGGCAGTTCTTACTATCTCTAAGCATGACATATGCCTTCTTTACCGTCCTATCTACTTGTGTGGCCACTTTCAGTTTATTTGCTGTAATCCTATGTAAATGGGAAGATTAGACAATACGCTTTCTGCATTGGGATTTCATACCTTCTCCCATGGCAAGATGGGAAAATGTTAAAGGGAAATGGGATGTTTCAGTGAGAAAGAGAGCTCAGAGCAGATGGCTTTCTGTGTTGAGATGGTGGGATGGGTTCAAAATAAATTGGAGAGGGATGGGGTGCAGGGACGGAGGCAGATGGAAGTCCAAAGAGGAATAAGGTATACAACATGAGTTTTTGTATTACCACAAAAGGAAATAGAAAATATTAGATAGAAACACGCTAAAAAAGTCAAAGAACAGAATTACAATGTAATTAAGTGAACACAAAACATATGGTGAATGATAGTGGAGAGAGGGTTTGAAAAGTAGGTGGAATTGAGGGATTGACATCACAATATTGAGTGGCAGAGCAGCCTCGAGGGGCTGAATGGGCTCAATCCAAGATTATCACCAGTGATGGCAATCAGTGGCTTTCCACTTGGTGTTACTGAGTGCCGTATAAGTGCGGGCTTAAGAAGAGGAGCAGAAAAACAGTACGCAAAAGGAACAAAAAAATTGTCAAGTCTAAATAATTAATGCATTTCCAACCTACACAGTACAGGAACTGAATAATATAGTTTAGAATGCCAGTATGTTGTCGACAAATGTCTCCTTCAGCCGGGAAGATTTTATAAAATGAATATATTACGCATGCCGAGTGCTTTTTAACAAATAGGGGTTAAAAGGACCACATGGTAAGTATTCTGTTGTGCTTCAATCCAATGCAAATCTGTGCTGTTTCCAATCCATTGTTGTGAGCATTTCTGTAACAGTGGCAGTGTTCCCAGGGGTCTGGTGATATCAGGGATTGAGGTTCAGAATCAGTTCCAACAGTCTCCAGACCAGCAAAACAAAAGCAAATTTTGTGCTGGTGATGTGCACAAAACAAAAGAAAGAATTCGCATTTGTGCGGGACCTTTCATAATCTGGGGACAACTTTATAGCCAGTAAAGTACCTTTGAAATGTAGCCACTGTAGTAAAGTAGGAAATGCAACAAACAGTTTGCACACAGCAAGCTATGACAAACATCACAAATCATATAATCTGCTTTAGTGGGGTTAACCTACAACTTTTATTTGCAGTAGTGCTAAGGGGCACTTCAGGGTGTGGACAATTCCTGATTTAAATGCTTTTCCAAAAGTCCGTGCACTCCATAGCCCAGCACTCCCTCAGTTACTGCAGGAGACCTGTCAGCTGAAATTATTGTCTCCAGTTCTTAGATCAAAGTGTAAAACTGTGACCTGTTCTCTTGGAGGCAAGTGCATTTGTGTAATGGGACTGAGCCTATGGAGGGTAACTTTACATTTCCGCCTATGGCTCGTTTAGTGACCTGACTATCCCATGTCACAGAAACGGTAGAACAAAGGTGTTGACCAAGTGGGTTGTATGATTGGGGAGGGGAAGGGGTACAGGAGGTCCACTCCCTCAGTACATCCATGATTATTCCAGGAAAGTGCTAAATGTTGCGGACCCAGTTGCACCAGAAACAGAGTTTGGTTCCAAACTAGAGGTTATTGGTTGCTGGGGTGTGGTACCACAATAATCCAGAGGCTCAGGCTAATATTCTGAAGACCCGGGTTCATATTTGGAGGATGTGGTGGAATTTTAAATTCCATTCATCAATCTGGAATTGAAAGCTAGCATCTGTAACTGTGACCCTAAAACTATTGTCATTTGTAGTATGAACCCAACTTGTCCACTAATGTTCCTTAAGGAAGGGAAATCTGCCATTGCTATCTGGTGTGGCCTATACATGACCAACACCATAGAATCATAAAGTCATAGAGATGTACAGCACAGAAACAGACACTTTGGTTCAACTCGTCCATGCTGACTAGATATCCTAAATAAATCTAGTCCCATTCGCCAGCATTTGGTCCATATCCCTCTAAACCCTTCCTATTCATATACCCACCCAGATTCCTTTTAAACAGTAAGGGTGGCTTGGAAATGACTGCTCAACCCACCCAGTTCAAGAGCAGTTGGGGATGGGCAACAAATGATGCCTTGCCAGTGATGCCCACTCATTGGTCTTCCTGCCATGCACATTGGAGTTTGGAAAGGTTGATAAATGGACACTTCGAGTGTTACCTTCGGGTGGTGGTCAGAGTTGGGGGCTTGGGAGCTGGTCATTAGCTCAGTTCAAGGTGACCTAAGATGATGCAGCACATTTGTGTAGCAGGGCTTTGATGGCAAAATCTTTTTTTATTCATTCATGGGATCATAGCATCACTGGATAGGCCAGCATTTGTTGCCCATCCCTAATTGCCCAGAGGGCAGTGAAAAGTCACCACAATGCTGTGGTCTGGAGTCTAGATAAGAATGGCAGTTTTCTTCTCTAAAGTGAACCAGATGGGCTTTTCCGTCAGTCAAAAATGGATTCATGGTCATCATTAAACTCAATACCATCTGCCGTGGGAGGTTTCAAACCTGGGTCCCCAGAGCATTATCTTGGTCTCTGGATTAACAGTGATAATATCAGTTGGCTATCACCTCCCCCTCTCCCGCGTCAATGAAGGGGCTTGAGGGGAAGATGGCCTGGCTGTGAGGGTTGGTCAGGCTGCTGCAGGTCACAGGACTTGGATGGGTAGGGGCCATGGGGTTGAATCTAAGAACTTGGCAAAGAGTGAAGCTGATAGGGAGTAGCTGATTGTAGAGTGGCAGCAACAGCAGTCACAGAAAAGTGAACGGAAAGAAAGAACAAAATGCTTGCATTTATATAGTGCCTTTCACAACCACAGGATATTTCAATAAGATTTTAAGACATAGGAGCAGAAGTAGGCCACTCAGCCCATCATTCTCTGCCCCACCATTCAATGAGATCATGACTGATCTGATAATCTTCAATTACTGCCTTTTCCCCATAACCCTTGATTTCATAGTCATTTACAGAAAACAATGTATTTCTGGATTGTAGTTCATGTTGTAATGATTGAGATGCTGCATTAAATTTAAACACAGCAAGCTCCCACAAATTGCCAAGTGCTAATGACTAGAAAACTGCTTTCCTGATATTGACTGAGGGATAAACGTTAGCTAGAGCACTCAGGAGGACTCCTCAGCTCCTACTGCCCAGAATCTTTTTACAATCGTCTGCATTTGACATAGAGCTATACAGTCATACAGCATAGAAACAGACCCTTTGGTCCAACCAGTTCATGCCAACTGTGTTCCCAAACTAAAGTAGTCCCACTTTCCTGCAGTTGGTCCATATCCCTCCAAACATTTCCTATTCATGTACTTATCCAAATGTCTTTTAAACGTTGTAACTATGTCAATGGTAAAGGCAGTGAATGTTCAAAGTGATGGGTGGGATGCCAGTCTAGTGGGCTGCTTTGACTTGGGTGGTGTCAGAATTCTTGAGTGTTGTTGGAGCTGCACCCATCCAGACAAGCGAGGAAAGTAATCCATCACACTCCTGACTTATGCCTTGTACGTTGCGGACAGGCTTTGGGAGACAGGAGGTGAGTTACTCACCATAGGATTCCTGTGGCGGTCAATTAAATGACATACTTGCATGGCCCTACACAGTGAAGGTTCATTAGTGATATCTACACTGAAAGACAGCACCTCCAACAATGCAGCACAACTTCAGTACTGCACTGGAGTGTCAGCCTGGAATTGTGTACTGAAGTCCCCAGAGTTCACCATCTTCTGAAGGAGCATTGCTTTCTGAGCTATGGCTGACATGATAATGTGTCCATGGCTTTGAATCTGTTTGTCCTCCCAATCAATGCTCCTTGGGGGATAGTCTGCTGGAAATAGTAAATAGAGGAACATGACACATAGAAACCTAGAAAATAGGAGTAGGCCATTCAGTCCTTCAACCCTGCTCTGCCATTCAATGCGATCATGGCTGATCATTCTACTCAGTGCCCTGTTCCCACTTTCTGTCCATACCCTTTGAGCCCTTAAGCCTTAGAATTACATCAGGCTATAATATGTGTGTGGTCAGATATGCAGCTGTAGGATTGGGCTCATAAGCCACATAACAACCCACAGATCCATGACCAGTGACGCAGAATTTCTCAGCAGACAATCATGCTCTAAGCGAATGATTGCTGACACTGGTCTCCTTCTTGAAAACATTCAGTGTTTTGGCCTGAACCGCTTTCTGTAGCAGACAATTCCACAGGCTCCCCACTCTCTGGGTGTAGAAATGTCTCCTCTCAGTCCTAGCTGGCCTACCCTCTATCCTTAGAGTGTGACCCCTAGTTCTGGACTCGTCGGTCATCAGGAACATCCTTCCAGAGTTTATCCTGTCTAGTCTATTAGAGATTTATAGGTTTCTATGAGAAACTACCCCCCTCCCATTCTTTGAAACACCAGTGAATAATATCCTAATCAATTCAGTCTCTCTTCATATGTCAGCCCTGCCATCCCAGGAATCAGTGTTGTGCAGGCATGAGTATAAGATTGGTAGGAGGCAGGGAGCGATCCTGGTAATGGATGCATGCAGTTTGTTGAACTGTTGTTGTGGTTGCCAGAGATTTCTTTCTGATAGGTAGGGCTGGAGGCAATGGATGGTTTTCGTAGCATTGACATTTCCTCTTTGGGTCAGACTTTGTTCCTGACAATGGGAGCACTGTGAGGCAGCTTGGTAGCTCGTGTTCTCAGTGGCAATTAAATATAGCTCGAGGTGCAGGATTAAAAGGGCAACATGCGAATCCCAGTGCACTGTAAAGCTCTTCCTTTCTCATGGCTTATGGAGCAGTGCAGGAACTGGAAGACAATGGGCAGGACCCTGACGCTGGGAGTGGTGTGAACCCACGTTTGTCAGCAGCTCAGGGATAGTTCCAGAGGCAGCTCCCTAACCTGGTGCCTCCTCAGACAGTGGGATGGGCTCCTGATACTGCTGGCCCATCAGTAAGCTGGAAAAACAAGACACTTGCGGAGGCTGGGAATCTTGAAACATGGAGGATAGAAGCTGGAAAAATTGCAGCGTAGCGCAGAGAAATAGTTCATGTTTCAGGCTGATAAGTTTTGATCAACTCACATGACTACCAGTCTCGGAAACTCCACTGGGCAAGGGGGGTGCTGCTGAGGCAGGTTGGATACCATGAGGTAACCTCAAAATGGAGGTGCCCTCAAAGAGGCAGAGCTATATTTTGTCTACCCCTAATTGCCCAGAGGCAACCACATTGCTGTGGGTCTGGAGTCACACGTAGGCCAGACCATGTAATGATGACAATTTCCTTTCCTAAAGGACATTAGTGAACCAGATAGGTTTTTTCCCCCGACAATCAACAATGGATTCATGGTCATCATTAGAATCTTAATTCCAGATCCTTATTGGATTCAAATTCCACCATCTGCTGTGACAGGATTCAAATCTGCATCCCTAGAACGTTACCTGGGTCTCTGGAGTAACAGCCCAGCAATAATACCACTGGGCCATCGCCTCCCCATAATTATGAAAATGGAGGGTAGGGTGAAGTGGGCCCCTAGCACTGGAGAAAGAAACACAGTTCTGGATGGATCATTGGAGTTCTGGGATTTAGCTTTCATGTTTGCAACTGTCTTTTTGGGGGAAGAGTCATTAGACTCAGATGCCCCTGGCCCACCACATTAAGCTGGTCGGAGGCTGACTCTGCCAGTGATAAGACAGCACAGACATTGCAAACTGTCCCCAATTAGATCCTTAATTGTCTCAAATCCTGGGAACACAGTCTAAGAATACACTGTACATGATGGGGCTCTTGTGGTGTCGTGCTAGTGTCCCTATCTCAGAGGCAGGTAGCCCAGGTTCAAGTCCCACCTGCTCCAGAGCTGTGAAGTGACATCTCTGATTGATTACAAATTGTTTAAAAAGTAAGCCATTGAGATGGAGGAGTAATTCCTCTTAGACACATTGGAATCCTCTCCTCCAGAGAGCTGTGGATGCTCAGTCATTGAATAAATTTAAGACAGAGATTAGTACATATTGCAGGAATCAGGGGATATGAGGATAGTGCAGGAAAATGGTGTTGGGATAGATGATCAACCATGATCAAATCAAATGGCAGAGCAAGCTGGAGGGGCCGAATGGCCAAATGTTGGTCTTGTTTCCAATGTTCCTCTAAGTTGGCCAACGACCTCTGCAATGTGCGCATCTGATTCTCCACAGGTCCTGGGAAACTTCCCTGGTTTTAGGAGTATGTGTGGGAACCTCTGCGATATGGTTTCCCTTGTACTTTTCCATCTCCTGTATCCTGTTTCCAATCCCACTGTCACTGCTGTGAGGAAATCCAGCACAAGAATAGTCTCATTTAGTAACCTGTGCTGTGCCCTGTGGCCAAAGAGGGCGCTGTTTAGCTGACAGGACTGTCACATTGCCAAAGTTGATCAAAACCTATTTTGGAGATTTATGACCTGCATTTCCCCTCTCCATGGGATATTGAGCAATACGGTGGCAATGTTTGCAAAGTGGGAGTGTAGCAATGTAAACTGAAAATGTGGAAACTGACTGTCACATGGAACAGTGTCTGTGCTGAGTGTTTAAAGCCCAATGCAAACTTATTCTGTGAGGGCATTTATCATTAGGTCTTGTCCTTTTGCAGCACATATAGCAGACAGGGAGTGGGACCAATTGGATAGTTCTTTCAAAAGTTTGAAACAATCACAAGAGGCCAAATGTCTTCCATTTATGCCAGACGATTCTGAAGATCTTTGCACTTCTAAATATAAACTTGCCTTTAAACGAGAAAGACAGACTTCTGGATTCAGTATTCGAGAGACTCTTTAATGCACAAAAATTTATTTGTAATATCCTTTCCCCTTGAAACAATAAAGCTGAGGTGAGACTTTAAAATCATAAAGTGGTTTGGTAGAGTGACTTTTTATTAATTATGGATGTGGGCTCACTGGGTAGGCCAGCATTCATTGCCCATCAGTAATTGATCGAGAGACAACTTCTTGGGCTGCTGCTATACGAAGGCTGGTTTGGGGGGAGCGGGCTGTTGGGTTAGGTACATACATATTCAACTACATTGCTGCGGGTCTGGAGTCACGTGTAGGCCAGAGGAGGTAAAGATCACTAAAAGGGCAGTGGTAATAAATTAGCTGGACTTTTACAGGAATCAATGGTAGTTATCATGGTCTCCATTAGTGTGAAACTTTCAATTCTAGATATATTAATTGGTGGGATTTGAAGCTTTATCACCAGTCATAGAAGGATAGAACATCACAGAGATTTTACAGCATGGAAAGAGACTCTTCGGCCCATTGTATCTGTGCCAGTCATCAAACATCCACCCATTCTAATTCTGTTTTCCAGCACTTGGCCTGTAGCCTTGTGGGCTGTAGTAGAGTATCAGCGCAGGTCTCTGGATTGCCAGTCCAGTGACCCTGCCACCATTTCCCTTGAGGCTGTGACTCTGACAGAGTAGGTTACCCATTTTGCATAGAAGCAAAATCAAATCAGGCCATTCGGCCCAGCTAATCCATGATGTGCTTATGGTTCAAGCCAACCACTTGTCACCTAAGTTCATTTAATTGCAAATACATAACCTTTTATTTCTCTCTCACTTGCAAGTTTATCTAATCTTTCCTTAAATGAGTCTGTACTATTCACCTTAACAACTCTGGGTCCCCACTCTAACCACTCGAAAGAAACCCTCTTGAATCAATTGCTGGTTGCCTTCAATGTATGGCCTCCTAATTCTGGTGTCCCCCACAGGTGAAAACTTCTCTCTGTCAATGACCTCAATTATATCGCAGCTCAGTCATCTCTTCCCTTTATTCATAACAGGATGAGGGTGTTGCTGTCTAGGCAGCATTAATTGCCCATCCCTAATTGCCCAACAGGCAGTTCAGAGTCAACCACATTGCTGTGGGTCTGGAGTCACATGTAGGCCAGACCAGGTAAGGAAGGCAGCTTCCTTCTTGAAAGGACATTCGTGAACCAGATGGGTTTTTCCAACAATCGGCAATGGATTCATGGTCATCATTAGATTCTTAATTCCAGATATTTACTGAATTCAAATTCCACCATCTGCCATGGTGGGATTCGAACCCGCCTCTCTGGGTCTCTGGATTAACAGTTTAGTGATAATACCACTAGGCCATCGCCAAGTGACCCAACCTGTCTGGATTTGAAAAGATATCACAGGCAAATGCTTGAGCCATAGACTGCATTGGATTGTTGGATTAACTATGATGAGATATTCAGTTATGCAACACAGAAAGAGGCCTGTGCATTTATCTGGCTCTTTGGTTGGGTCCCACCTTCTCATTCTTTCCCTATGGCAGAATGGAAATGAGATTTGTTCATCTCGAGTCAATCCATACAGAGCTTTGCCTGAGTCACATCCAAAATGCTAACTTATCTTTTCAATTCACAGATGCTGACTGATCTTCAGTGAATTTCCACTATTGTAGGTTTTAGATAGAAAGAGACTGCTGACCAATGATTGGTCAGCAATCCACTGGACAACCTTTAATGCTACATATGATATATTCTATGACACATTGATCTGGCATTAAAGATTAAAGCACACCATCATGGTGTTGGGGGTTATAGATTAGTGTGGAGTGAGGATTAGGAACTCAACAGGAAAGCGAAAGTTGGAACTATTGGCCCACTTCCAGGTTGGCAAACATTAACTAGTGGAGTGCCTCAGGGATCAGTGCTCAACTACTTTGTATCTATGTTAACAGCTTGGACTGATTGCATTGAGTCATAGAGTCATAGAGCTTTACAGCATGGAAACAAGCCCTTCAGCCCAACTTGCCCATGCGCCTCAGTTTTCATAATTAAACTAGGCCCATTTGCCTACGTTTGGCCCATATCCCTCCATAACCATCCCATCCATGTACCTGTCTAAATGTTTCATAAATGACAAAATTGTACTCGCTTCCACCACTACCTCTGGCAGCCTGTTCCAGATACTCACCACCCTCTGTGTGAAACAGTTGCCCCTCTGGACCCTTTGTATCTCTCCCCTGTCACCCTCTGTCCTGTAGTTTTAGACTCCCCTACAATGAGTAAAAGCTGCTGGTTATTTACCTTATCTCTGCCTGTCATGATTTAATAGACCTCTACAAGGTCACCCCGCAGTCTCTTATTCTCCAGGGAAAAAAATTCCCAGCCTATCCAATCTCTCCTTATAATTGAAGCCTTCCAGTCCAGGTAGCATCCTAGTAAATCTTTTCTGCACTCCTTCTAGGTTAATTATATCCTTTCTAATATTCCATTAGGGAATTGCTTGGGAACTACATAGCCTTCCAGCCTAACTGGAAGAATAAGGATAAGTATTGTAGCCAAATTTGCTGATGATACAAAGATAAGCAGAAGAGCACATTGCAAGGAGCAAAGAGTCTGTAAAGGAATATAGTTAGGTCAAGTGAGTAAGCAAAAAACTGATGGTAGGGTATAATGTGAACTTGTCAGGAAGAACAGAAAAGCAGAATATTATTTAAATGGAGAGACATTGCAGAATGCTGTAGCACAGAAAATCTGGGTGCCTTGGTAGATGAATCACAAAATTTTAACTTGCAGGTATGGCAGGTAATTTGGAAAGGAATTTGGATGTTGACCTTTATTATAGGAGATTGAAATATAATGGTAAGAAACTCATGCTACAGCTGTACAGGACATTGGTGTGACCGCATCTGGAGAACTGTGGACAGTTTAGGTCTCCTTATTTAAGGAACAATGTACTTGCATGGAGAGTGGTTCAGTAAACGATCACTAGGAAAATTCTTGGAATTAAGTGTTTGTTTTATGAGGAAAGATTGAGGAAATTCCAGGATTCTTGGGGAGATTTGACAGGGTAAATACTGAGAAGATGTTTCCTTTAATGGAGGCATCCGGAACTGAAGTGAGATTAAAAACTGGGGGTGGATGCTGGTGATGTCACTGAATTTGTGAGCAATAGGCTCAGGATAATGCTTTCGGGACAGGGGTTCAAACTGCACAATGACTGCTGGTGGAATTTAAATTCAATTCATAAATCTGGATTGGAAGCTAGCCTCACAAATCATGACTGTTGTAAAAATTCATTTGGTTCACTCTTGCCCTTTTGCGAAGGAAATCTTCCATCCTTACCTGGTGCAGCCTACATTCAATATCCTTTATTGTCCTGTGCATTCGATATAAAATATAGTGAAAAATGTGTATTGTCGATCATGCATAAGCGCCATCTGCAGGAATAAACTTTTAAAAAAAAAACTTAAAGAGAGTCCAACTTTTCCTTCTTTGCTGCTACAGCATGCCGCTTTCAGAGTCCCGCTCTGGGCTACACCAGCCCATACCATACCGCAGAGAGAGTGTCCTGCTCTGGGCTACACCAGCCCATACCATACTGCAGAGAGAGTGTCCCGCTCTGGGCTACATCAGCCCATACCATACCGCAGAGAGAGTGTCCCGCTCTGGGCTACACCAGCCCATGCGAAATAGCAGAGAGAGTGTCCTGCTCTGGGCTACACCAGCCCATGCCATACCG
>NC_063338.1:90269080-90272490 GCF_021869965.1 Rhincodon typus | reverse complement strand
GAGTGTCCTGCTCTGGGCTACACCAGCCCATGCCATACCGCAGAGAGAGTGTCCCGCTCTGGGCTACACCAGCCCATGTGAAATAGCAGAGAGAGTGTCCAGCTCTGGGCTACACCAGCCCATGCCATACTGCAGAGAGAGTGTCCCGCTCTGGGCTGCATCAGCCCATACCATACCGCAGAGAGAGTATCCTGCTCTGGGCTACACCAGCCCACACTCTGCCACTGAGATGTAACACCTGGCCCACAGCAATGTGATAGACTTTTAACTGCCCTGTGAGTTAGCCTAGGAAGCCACTCAGTTTGAAGACCAGTAGTGATGGACAACCGATTTGGCCTTGCTAGTGACACCAACATCCCAATAAAGGCATAAAGGAGGAAGGGTCACCGGACCCAAAATGTTAACTCTGTTTTCTCCTTCACAGATGCTGCCAGACCTGCTGAGCTTTTCCAGCAACTTCTGTTTATGTTCCTGATTTACAGCATCCGCAGTTCTTTTGGTTTTTATTCCCAATAAAGGCATAAAGGGTTTTCCAATTAACATGCAGATAAGGAAGCATTTCTTCTCTGAAAAAGATGTTAGTCTTTGGAATACTCTTCCCTAGAGAGCAGTGGAGGCTGGGTCATATTGAAGTTGAGTGAAACAGATTTTTGATCAACAAGGGAGCCAGCCAACAATGTGTACTTAAGGATACAATCAGATCCACTCTGATCTTATTGAATGGCTGAACGGGCTGGATGAACTGAATTTCCGCTCCGAATTTTCATGATCTTATGATTCCTAATTGTCCTTGAGAATCCTAGAATCCCTACAGTGTGGAAGCAGGACATTCAGCCCGTCGAGTCTACACCGACTCTCCAAAGACCATCCCACCCAGACCCATCCCCTGACCCAATCCCTGTAACTCTGCATTCCCCATGGCTCATCTGCCTAGCCTGCACATCCCTGGACACTCCAGCATGGCCAATCCACCTAACTTTCACATCTTTGGACTGTGGGAGGAAACCGGAGCACCCGGAGGAAACCCACGCAGACACGGGGAGAATATGCAAACTCTACACAGACAGTCGCCCAGGGCTGGAATTGAACCTGGGTCCCTGGCACTGTGAGGCGGCTGTTATATTGCTGCAGTCCATGTGGTTATAGGTACACCCACGGTTCAATAAAGGAACAAGTTCCAGGATTTTGACCCAGTGACAGTGAAGGAACGGTGATATTGTTCCATGTCAGGATGGTGAGTGAATTGGATGGCAGCTTGAAAGTGAGTGTTCCCATGCACCCTAGTGCCTGCTACCCTCTAGTTGCTGGAGGCCACAGGTTTGAAAAGGCTTTCAAAGGTACTTCAGCTGCAAGGAAGTGGGATGAGCTTGTCAAAGGCATCGATGTTCACAAGATGTCGAGAAGACCTGATGCCTTTTGTGCTGCACTGTTCTGTTTTGATTCTATCAGCACACAGAGAAATGCTATAGCTTTCCAAAAAAAGATGCTTTAAAGGAAAGCACCGTACCAGAAAATTGCCTCGAAGCAGAAAAAGTGCACCAGAAGACCCAGTCTAGATTGTAACCAGCTATTAAACCACATAGTAGCATAATGGTTATACCACCGGAAGAATAACCCAGAACCTGAGCTATTTGCCTGGTGTTATGAGGATTTAAATAAGCTTTCACTTGATAAGTAAAACTGTGACGAAGACTATGAAATGATCAGGTTGTGTTAAAATTACAGTTGGTTTGCTAATGACCTAGAAGGAAGGAAATTTGTAATCCTTACCCAAAAGCAAATTACTCCAGGTGCTGAAAACCTGAAATAAAAACTGAAAGTACTGGAGAAACTCAGCAGGTCAGGCAGTATCTGTGGAGAGAGAGAAACAGAGTTAACCGATCCAAAGATTCTTAGAACATAGAACAGTACAGCACAGTACAGGCCCTTCAGCCCACGATGTTGTGCTGACCTATTATCCTACTAAGATCAATCTACACTGCATACCCTACATTTTGTCCGTGTTCCTATCATCCATGTGCCTATCCAAGAGTCGCTTAAAAGTGTCCAAAATATCTGACTCCACTATCACTGCCGGCAGCGCATTCCACACACCCACCACTCTCTGTGTAAAGAACCTACCTCTGACATCTCCCCTTATACCCTCCTCTAATCACCTTAAAATTATGCCCCCTCGTAATAGTCATTTCTGCCCTGGGAAAAAGTCTCTGGCTATCCACTCTATCTATGCCTCTCATCATCTTGTACACCTCTATCAAATCACTTCTCATCCTTCTTCGCTCCAATGAAAAAAGCCCTAGCTCCCTCGACCTTTCCTCATAAGACCTGCCCTCCAGTCCAGGCAGCATCCTGGTAAATCTCCTCTGCACCCTCTCCAAAGCTTCCACATCTTTCCTATAATGAGGCGACCAGAACTGAACACAATATTCCAAGTGTGGTCTAACCAGGGTTTTATAGAGCTGCAGCATTCTTCTTCGGAACATAGAAGACAAAGAGTCATATTGGGACTTGAAAGGCTAACTCTGTTTCTTAGTCCATGGATGTTGCCAGACCTGCTGAATTTCTCCACCAGTTTCAGTTTTTATGCCATCCTTACCTGGTCTGACCTATGTGTGAATCCAGATCCCAAGTGTTGTCTTAACTGCCCTCAGAAATGATCACTTGGTTCTCAAGCTCATCACTGCCTACAGTTAGAGATAGGCAATAAATGTGGGTTTTGGCACATCTCACAAATGATTTTTTTTTTAGAAAAAAACTGGTCGCTCGAAGAGAAGTAAATGTTTCTAAAATGGTGTTATTGCTACTTTCTAACTGAGTGTGGGAGCAGTTCCTGTTTTAATACAAAAGAAGGTGAAGGCCTCCAGGGTAAAACAGCTATATCTGCTGAATGAAATCTAGCTGAAGGAAAGACCAGCGTAACCAAAATGTCAAGGACACCTGAAATTTGGAGAACAAGATAAAAAGACATTAGAGCTGGGGTAGGGCCATTCAGCCCATTCAGCCTGCTTCGCCATTCACCATCGCACTAATGTTCCTGAGGCAGCACCTTCTAAACCTGTGACCTCTGCCATCAAGAAGGACAAAGGCAGCAGGTGCATGAGGACACACCTCCAGCAAGTTCCCCTCCAATCCCCATGCCATTCTCGCTTGAAAATACATTACTGTTTACTCAATGTCACTGGGTCACACTCTGTCCCTAACAGCGCTGTGGGTATCCCTACACCCCTTCCGCTGCAGTGGTTCAAGAAGACAGCTCAACAGCACCATTTCCAGGGCTACAAGGGATAGACGATAAATGCTGGCTTTGCCAGCAATGCCCACATTCCCTTGAATGAATAAAAGAAAATAAGATAATGGATGAAGAGATAGTAGGAACTGCCGATGCTGGAGAATCTGAGATAACAAGGTGT
>NC_063338.1:90245527-90254080 GCF_021869965.1 Rhincodon typus | reverse complement strand
TGCCTTCCTGCTCCTATGATGCTGCTTGGCCTGCTGTGTTCATTCAGCTCTACACCTTGTTATCTCAGATTGTCCAGCATCTGCAGTTCCTACTATCTCTTATTTCTACTCTCTGTTTGCTGTCTGCGACCACGTCTCTGTCCATGCCAGTATAGTGTCCTCAGACCCTTTTACTTTGACTTTTCACACAAACCTCTTCTGTAAGTTCTCTGAAAGACCAAGTACATCACATCCACTGGTTCTCCCGCATCCATTTCGTTCTAGTTACGTCCTCAAAACCCTGTGTCAAATGTGATTTTCCTTTCGTAAATCCATGCTGACTTTTTGTGTAATTTCTAGGAGTTCTGTTATCACATCCGTTATCATAGATCCCGGCAGTTTTCCCCACTGTTAATTGTTAGACTGATTTTTTTTTCGTCTGTAATTCCCAGTTTTCTCCTCTCTCCTTTATTAAATAATAGGGTTATATTTGCTACTCACCAACCTGTTGGGACTGTTCAAGAATCTGCAAGAATTTTGGAAGATGACAACCAATGTATCCACTATTTCCATGACGACCTCCTTTAATATCTGGGAAAGTAGATCATCAGATGCTGGGGATTTATTGGCTTTCAGTCCCGGTAATTTCTCCAGCTCTGATTCTTAACTGATATTAATTTCCATGCTAATAGACCCTTGCTTCTGAAGCATTTTTGGGCAGTTATTTATGTCTTTGGCTATAAGATGTAGAAACAGAAGTGGGTCTTCGGCCCATTGTGTCTGCTTTGCAATTCATTGCTGATCTGATCATCCTCAACTCCACTTTTCTCGAGTAAACGATTACACAGATTCAATACTCTCTGAGAGAAGAAATGCCTCTCAACTCTGTCTTAAATGTGCTACCCTTTATTCTGAGATTGTGCCCGATGGTCCTAGACTGTCCCACAAGGAGAAACAACCTTGTTCTGTCAAGAAAAATAGCAGGAACTGCCAGTGCTGGAGTCAGAAACAACACAGTGTGGAGCTGGATGAACACAGCAGGCCAGGCAGCATCAGAGGAGCAGGAAAGTCGACTTTCGGGACTGGACCCTTCTTGACAAGTTTGTTTGCCATTCCACATTACCCTGCCCAAAATGATCTCTTGAAGCATCTCTTGAAAATTTCTGTTTAAACGAAAAGAAACCACAGTGCTTTCAGCTCATTTCTCATCTTGCCCCTTCAGCAGAATTCATTTCCTCCGCCTTAAACCCGATTTTGGGAACTTGATGGCTTTCACTCCTCACAGGAGAATACATGAAGTGGGATATTTTCTGAGAGTTTATGCCTGTCACGTACACTAAGACCATTAACCTTTCCATTGATGCCATCTCACATATAAAGGCCAGTGCAGCAGCTGAGTTGAGTTCCATCAGGAGGAAGAGGCTACTCCACCTCCATTTTCCACCCTTTGCAAGAACTTTCAGGGATTTTTCTGTGTTAAATGCACATTATTAGCTGTAACAATGTTGTCAGCTGGGTGGAATTTTCCAGCGCAAGTTTGGAAACAAATGTTGTTTTAATCAACCTGTTCAAATGTGTTCAGCGGGAGGCGATGGCCTAGTGGTATTATCACTGGACTGTTAATCCAGAGACCCAGATAATGTTCTGGGGACTCGGGTTTGAATCCCGCCACGGCAGATGGTGGAATTTGAATTCAATATGTACATGGAATTAAGGGTCTAATGATGACCATGAATCCATTGTCGATTGTTGGAAAAACCCATCTGATTCACTAATGTCCTTTAGGGAAGGAAACTGCCATCCTTACCGAGTTTGGCCTACATGTGACTCCAGACTCACAGCAATGTGGTTGACTCTTAACTGCCCTCTGGGCAATTAGGGATGGGCAATAAATGCTGCCTAGCCAGAGACGCCCTCATCCCATGAATGATTAAAGAGAGAAAAAAAATCTCTGGGGCAGGTGGAAATTGAACCTGGACCTGGTGCCTCAAAGGCAGGGAGATGACCACTGTGCCACAAGAGCCTTCAAACTTTGGATTACACTGGCTGGCATCTGGTGCTGTTCACTGCTTCCTTTTGTACACTTTCCATTGACTGGGACTAGGCAGCGTCTTTAAAGGCCATAAATTATCCATCCCCCAGTCTCCCCACGCAGCCTCCAAGAGATTTAACAGCTTTAGTGACCTCTTTGTTGCCGTTTCTATTTACATTCCCAGAGCCCTTCCAGACTGTGTGAAAAATAAATGGCCCAGGTTGTTGTTTGTGTGATGTATTACCCTAATATTGAAGGTACTGGGTCAACCACATTGAACACTTGTACAGTCAGACAGAAAGATGATTGCCAGCTCCAAACTTGAGGCCATGTTTCCAACTCTGCACAGCTGCCCTGGAGTTTCCAAGAAACAATGATTAATCTCTAGGACAAAATCAGGAGGATTAAAAGAAACCACGTGGGCAATAAAAATAAAAACTTTCAACGCAAGTTGTGTAAATATTTACCATGAAGGGTAAAGACTGTTTGACTGATGATCAACTATCGTATAACTCTGGGCCAAAATATGGATGTGTCGGTGTTGGACCAGGGATGGACAATGTCAGAAATCACATGACACCAGGTTATGGCCCAACAAGTTTATTTGAAATCACAAGCTTTCGGAGCGTAGCCCCTTTGTCAGGTGAAGTCACCTCACGAAGGAGCAGCGCCCTGAAGGCTTGCGAATTTCAAATAATCCTGTTGGAATATAACCTGGTGTCGTGTGACTTCTGACTGAGCCAAAAGGTCTGGGTTCAAATCCCACCTGCTCCAGAAGTATCGGAGCAGGTCGATTTAAAAGTATCTCTAATGAAAAGGCTGTTTATTTTATCATAGATCATAGATCATAGATCGTAGAACCCCTACAGTGTGGAAACAGGCCCTTTGGCCCAACGAGTCCACACCGACCCTCAGAGCATCCCATCCAGACCCATCCCCCTATAACCCACCTAATCTACACATCCCTGAACACTATGGGCAATTTAGCATGGCCAATCCACCTAGCCTGCACATCTTTGCACTGTGGGAGGAACTGATGGATGTGTCAGGAGACCAATAAAGGAAGGGCATACCGTCCTCTGAGAATACTGCTCTCTGCCAATTCTGGCCTCTTTCTGGTCTACCATTAGTGGCCATGACTGGAGCTGCCTAGGCTATATGTCCTGGAATTTCCACTGCAAGCCTCTTTTATCTCTTCCACCAGGCTCTCTTGTAAGAACACTGTTCAAAGATCTACCTCTTTTGGTCTCCTGCATGAATATCTCCTTCTCTGGCTCAGTGTTTGTAGGGATAGCAATCCTGCAAAATGCCCTGATCTGGCACATTTTACTAACCATGAGAAACTGTACGAAATAGGAACACGAGTAGGCTGTTTGGCCCATCAGTCCTGCTCCGCCAGTCAATACGATCATTACTGTGCTGTTCAACGCCATCAAAATGCAAGGCACCATTGCCACCAACTTTTGAGTAAGATTTTGCACGTTAAAAATATTCCCAATTCCAATGGTTCGGCTTTTGTTTCATCCCTTCATGGGATGTGGACGTCGATGGCAAGGCAAAAATTTGTTGCCCGTCCCTAATTGCCCATGAGTGGAGTTACAGTCTAGTCCTGCTGAAAGTCTGGAGTCACGCAGATCAAGTGAGTGAGACTGCTGCCTCACAGCGCCAAGGACCCCGGTTCAATTCCAGTCTCAGATGACTGTGTGGAGTTTGCACATTCTCCCCGCGTGGGTTTCGTCCGGGTGCTCTGGTTTGCCCCCGCAGTCCAAAGATGTGCAGGTTAGGTGGATTGGCCATGCTAAATTGTCCCATAGTGTCCAGAGATGTATGGGAGGCGGTGGGGGCGCTAGGTGGGTTAGCCATGGGAAATACAGGATTGAGTAGAGGAGTGGGTCTGGGTGGGGCACCGTTCGGAGAGTCAGTGTGGACCCGATGGACCAAATGGCCTCTTTCCGCACTGAAGAGATTCTATCATTCTCAGCCAGGAAGTCAGATTTTCATTCTGTAAAGGACATTAGTCAACCATAAGACCATAAGACATAGGAGCAGAAATTAGGCCATTCGGCCCATTGAGTCTGCTCCACCATTCAACCAATCAGATTTAACCAGATGGCATTTTAACAGCAATGGATAGGAATTTCACAACCTCCACTACAGAGAGACTTTCAAACACGTTATTAGAGAGCCATAGTGTCATATGGCATGGAATTAGACTCTTTGGTCCATGCCCAGCATAATCCCAAACTAAACTAAACCAAACTAAACAAGTCCTACCTGCCTGCTCCTGGCTCATATCTCTCCAAACTGTTCCTTTTCACATATCCAAATGTCTTTCAAATGTTGCAATTGTACCCACATCCACTACTTCATCAGGAAGTTCATTCTGCATGTGAACCATCCTCTGTGTAAAAAATTTTGCCTCTTAATGTCTTCTTTAAGTCTTTCTCCTCTCACCTTAAAAATGTGTCCCCTGTCTTGAAATTCCCCATTTTAGGGAAAAGACAACTACCATCAATTCTATTTATAGCTCTCATTATTTTGTAAGCTTCTATCTGATCACCTCTCAACCTTCTATGCTCCACTGAAAAAAGTCCCACCCTATCCTTATAACTCAAACCTTCCATACACGTATTGATGAATTGATATAAATTCCAACAAAAAAAAAGTCATATCAGAGTGGAAACATGAACTCTTCAGATGTTGCTGAACATGCTGAGTTCCTCCTTTATTTTCTTACGACTTAGAGCAGTAGCCTGGGCCTCCTCCTTGCTAGTGCAGTGACATTACCACCATTTCCCCACGCTCTTCGAAGCAATTAACCAAATTTGAAGGGATCTGAGTGATTTGATTAACTGATGTGTAAAATCTCTCCGTTTTTGGTAAAGCGGCTTGTTTTTGGTGGGAATGTGCTAAGTCACGTTCATCATCAAAAAGTCCTTCTCACCTCCACCTTAAATGGGAAGCCCCTTCTCTCGAAATTCTGCCCCTGCATCCGATGTTTCCCCATGTCTCCGCGTTTTTCCTGTCAAGCCCCCTCGCAATCTGATACGTTTCAATAAGACTGCATCTCATTCTTCCAAACTCCAATGAAAATAGGCCCAGGATGCTCAATCCTTCTGCAGAAGGTAGAACCAGGCGAAGGTAAATCGTGATAGATTGCACCAGTGAGTAGATGAGGGGGTGAGAAGAGAGTGCAAGCATTTAGACCGTTACAAAATACATAGGAAGTGAGCAGAGCAGTTTTAAACTGGGGGTGCACCTGGTGGAGAAATATCTCGATAGGCCGAATGGCCTGCTTGGGTGGTGCAGCATTCTATGGGAACGTAACTCAGGGTGAGATTTACAGTTGAGGTTGAAGTACCTCCACAGACTCTTGTACCTGGTCACTAAGTCACCCTTTATTTACACACGGAGAGTCCTTGACAGTCCAGCTCCCTCAGAGTCAGCTCTCAAAATGAATGGGATGTTAAACACAGAGATAGTAAGAACTGCCAATGCTGGAGTCAGAGGTAACACAGTGTGGAGCTGGAGGAACACAGCAGGCCAGGCAGCATCAGAGGAGCAAGGAAGCTGTCGTTTTGGGTCGGCACCCTTCTTCAGAGTGTCAAACGCTCCTGTTTTTATCTGTCAGCCAGGGCTCCCTGATTGGACCAGATTAACAGCCCCCATCAGGGAACTCATATTCTATGTGGTCCAGCTGGCTGAACTTGTTACAATCACTACATTACTCCGCCTCTGTGTCTGAGAACACACGTCAGTTCTTTATTTGTAGCTCCTTCTGGGGTATTTTACTGCTCACAGCCCACTCGCTGCTCCAGGGCTCACAGCCCACTCGCCAATCCATCCCCACATCCCCCTCACCGAGGAGACCGAGATTTTTTACAACCCGAGCACGTCACAGAAAGTACCTTTCTCCTGTGAGCTACCGCACTCAATTAAATGATAAGACTCGACTCTACACTGCCAATGTTAAGTGGGTTGTTTAAAAGAAAGAAAATGACACCAGGTAAATCTGGAAAGCCAATCAAAAGTCCACATTTTTGCTTGATGGATGGCGACTTTGCTGAAAGCTGGGCCTAATCTTTCTGATGCTGCCTGAAGCTCATTCTCTTGAGTGTCACAGCTTCCACATGAATCTGTTTTAACCCTGCCCCGCTGTGAGTTCAGCTTTATTCTTTTGCCTCAGAATCACAAGGTGGTGGTTCAGGCCTCCTGACAGAGATTTCATGGGATGAGGGGTGGCACTGTTCATCGCTCACCCTCCCTAATTGCCCCTGAGAAGATGGTGGTGAGCAGCACTTTGAACTGTTGCAGTCTGTGTGGTGTAGGCAGACCTGAGAGGGTATATCAAGGCGCTCGATAACTTGGGTCTGGGCATTGGGTGGGGTGGGGGGAGGGGAAACGGGCCCACTGTGCCCTGCCTGGACACCTAGGCCACAAGTGGCCCAGGCCCTGTGATTTCTGGCCCCTGATCTTGCCACCAACAGCAATGGGCTGGGAAATTAGAGATGCAACAATCTCAAAGGGCTGTTCACAGATAGAATTAGGTTTACTAGAATTAGGTTTTATTGTCATGCGTACTTAAGTTACAAAAGAACAGGAGTACAGTGTAAAGTGTACAATGTCGCCAAAACACGGCACCATCTTAGGTACAAAAAAAAAGTTGCACCCCATTACAGATAACATCCTTTTCATTTTATTTTTACATTCATTCATGAGATGTGGGCATCATTGGCTAAGCCAGCATTTATTGCCCATCCCTAATTGCCCAGAGGGCAGTTAAGAGTCAACCACATTGCTGTGGGTCTGGAGTCACATGTAGGCCAGACCAGGTAAGGATGGCAGTTTCCTTCCCTAAAGGACATTAGTAAACTAGATGGGTTTTTCCAACAATCAACAATGGATTCACGGTCATCATTAGACTAGCTTTCCAATTTCAGATATTTTTCATTTTTTCAAATTGAATTCATCTGCCATAGTGGGTTTTGAATCCAAGTCTTCAGAACATTAAGCTGTGTTTCTGGATTGCTGGTCAAGTGACATTAGACACATCGAAACATAGAAGATATGAGCTGCTGTAGGCCATTCAGTCCTTCGAACCTGCTCTGCCATGCAACATGATTATGGTTCATTACCCTGTTCTTGCTTTCTCCCTGCATCCTTTGATCCCTTTAGCCCCAAGAACTATAACCCCTTCTTGAAAATATTCAATGTTTTGGCCTCAGCCACTTTCTATGGCAGAGAATTTCACCATTCTGTTGGTGAAGACATTTCTCCACATTTCAGCCCTAAAGGTTGAACCCTCATTGTTAGACTGTGACCCCTGGCTCTGGACTTCTCAGTCATCGAGAACATCCTTTCTGTGTTTACCCTGTCGAGTCCTGTTAGAATTTTAAAGGATTTCAGCCTCTCATCATGCCTCAGTCCTCCACAGCCAGCATATTCTTTGTCAGATAAGGAGACCAAAACTGCACACAATATTCCAGGTGCCTGAGGAAGAACTTCTTTGGTTAGAGAAGAGGCGCCCTCTCCCCATATGCAGAGGTGTGGGGAGTCACACGCTATGCTACTTCCTGGCAGCTGGACGAAATCAAGTGAGATAGAAACAGCTTGCCTCTTTTCACCATCTCAGCACCTCCCAAAGCTGAGTCAGCATTTCTGAACAGCTAAGAACCGAAGAAGTCGGAGCTGGACTAAAGCTGATGACCATTTGAGGCAATTCTGCAGTTCACTAAGATCTCCTGCCCTAGCCGCACCTTCCTATACTGTCTCATAAATCTTACTATCGAAGAATCTGTCAATCTGTTCTGAACTTACCCGGAATTCAGCATCTACAGCCCTCTAGTGTAGAGAATCTGAGAGGTTCACCACTCTCTGAGAGAAGAAATTCCTCCTCATCTAAATGCTGTCTCATTACTGTGAGACTATGGCTCCGAATTCTAAACTCTTCAGTCTACGGAAGCATTCATCTGCAGTTAAGTGCTGTATATTTCAATGAGATCTCTCCTTATTTTTCTGAATTTTGGTGAATCTAGGCCTAACGTACTCAGTCTCTCTTCATTTTATAATCCCCTCACCCCAGGAATCAGTGTGTGAATCGTAATGTTGGGTTGCTGTCAGGTCAGGGAAAGACGGAATTGAAAATGCCTGTAGCTTCATGCGAAGACTCAGATTGGTATTTGTTTCACTATAAATATTTATAATTCCTAATCATCTTCTCTGAAGTGTAAGTAAAGGCAATCTCCTTGTTGCGTGTGTGTTGCTGTCTTGACTGATACGTGTCTTTCTCTTCAGCAGTGAGGGGGAATGGTTCCTTTCACAGCCTCTGCCCTGATGCCATGAAACAAGTGTCCAATTTGAATTCCTATCCATGCTGCAGTATCGAGTCTCTTGTTGAACTGAGTGATGGTGCCTTCCAAAGCTCATCCCAGCTCACTTCACTCACTCACAGGCACACTCACACTGACACACTTATACACACTCACTCACACTGACTCACTCACTCACAGGCACACTCACACTGACACACTTATACACACTCA
>NC_063338.1:90245303-90245517 GCF_021869965.1 Rhincodon typus | reverse complement strand
CACTCACTCACAGGCACACTCACACTGACACACTTATACACACTCACTCACACTGACTCACACTCACAGGCACACTCACACTGACACACTTATACACACTCACTCACACTGACTCACACTCACAGGCACACTCACACTGACACACTTATACGCACTCACACACTGAGTCACACTGAGTCACTCACTCACAGGCACACTCACACTGACACACTTA
>NC_063338.1:90212885-90245293 GCF_021869965.1 Rhincodon typus | reverse complement strand
TCACACTGAGTCACTCACTCACAGGCACACTCACACTGACACACTTACACACACTCACACACACTGACTCAGACACAGTCACTCACCCTAACACACTCATTCACAGGCACAATCATAATGACACGCCTATACACACTCACTCACACTGACACACTTATACAGACTCACTCATGCTGACACACTGACTCACAGGCATACTCACACTTATACATACTCGCACGGACATGTACACTCACAGACACACTTGCTGACACACCTATACACGTTCACTCACAGGCACACTCATACTAACACACTTCTACAAATTCACTTGCACTGACAAACTTGTAGTTACATTCCCACTGAGATATTATTTCGCATTCGCTCGCACCGACTCACTCACAGGCAAATTCAGACTGACACACTTATAATCACCCCTTCACTCATACTGAAACACTCATTCAAAGGGGCACACTTATACACACTCTCTCACTCACATTGACAAACTCTCAGTCACACACATATAATCACTCACACTCACACTGACTCACTCACTCACTCACTCATTCTTATAGTCATAGTCATACTCACTTACTCACACTTCCACGCTCACTAACTGTCACACTGACACACGCATACACATTCACCCTCTCACTAACACTGCCACAATTTATGCTCAGGTTCACAAACACACACACACACACACACACACACACATGCACACTTCCATTTGCACAAACACACTTACGCTCACACTCTCACAGACTCACTTATATTTGCACACACATACAATCACAGGGTCACCCACAACAGTCACACTCAGACACACACACATACAAACACACTCACATATAGAACTACAGATAGACTTTCTCACAAACCCCTCACTCACATGTGCACACAGAAATTTCCCTTTTCAAATCTGACTGCCAGCCACTCCAGCCAAGGGCTGCCACACTGAGGAACAGATTTATTGGGAACATGGAAATGGTCACCAGGAACAGGAGAACCCTGTGCTGTGTTCTCCTTGGGAACATTTGTCCAGTCCGGCATTTAGACTGTCTGGAGTGGCAACGATCCCAGTCTGGCTGCAGCGAGCTAGTGTGAGAACAGCACATTATGCTTTGGCCAGCTTTTATCTTTCTTTTGGTCCTTGCATGAGAAGCGATGAACAATAGTGCGGCACAATGGAGGAGCCCTGCTGGCTTTCCCAGTGTGACTGATTAACAGACTTACACCCGGCACTTGCCCTGTGAAGTGGCTGGCTGTAGCTTGGGTCTTTGAAGTTTGCAGAAACACTGCGATGTAATTTAAGCAGGCTGACTAAAGCTTCTGTAACTTGCTGTTTAAAGATAACTAACGTTGCATGTCGGGCGATCCTAAAATTGATTGTAACCTTTGCCTATCCATCACTGGGCCTGTTCTCCTTCCCTCCTGATTCTCAAAGCCCTGCTTATTTACAACACTGGCATCACTTGCAAACTGTTCATAAATCACTGTTTTGGCGTCAGTGCCTGGAACACTGTGTGTGCCATTCTACAGGCCACGTTTTAGGCAGGACACAAAGGCCCTGGGAGAGTGTGCAGAGGAGGCGTGCTGAGCATGACAAAGAAACACTGCTGACTAGGGAACACCATGAGGACTATTTTTAAAAAAAAGCACGTAGTAATAAGCTGGAGGTGGTCACACAATGATTGATTCAAAAGGAAGTTGGATGGTCTTTGATCAGCCATGATCTCATTGAATGGCAGAGCAGTCTCGACAGGCTGAATGGCCTAGTTCAGCTCCTATGTCTTATGGATGGGGATTAATTTGCAGTGTGGATGACCAGGCTGTAGGGGAATGCGACTGATTGCATTGCACTGCAAAGAGCCAGACTGGACATGAAAGGCCAGATGGACACCCTTCTGTGCTTTACTGACTCTAAAGGGAGGCAACAGCCTTGTGGTATTATCGCTGGACTGTCAACCAAGAGACCCAGGTAATGACCTGTTGATTTATCGCCTGGTCCCTGGTGCTGTGAGGCAACAGTGCTAACTGCTGAGCCACCATATCTTATCATCTCTTGTTTAGCTTTTCTTCTGTCCTGGCCTACTCTCCATAACATCCTTGTCTACCTACCCCTTTCATATCTCTCTCTCTCTCTCTCTCACTGTGCTGTATCTCCTTCTGTCCACTCACCTCTCACTTCTGATGAAGTGTCACTGGACTTGAAACGTTAATTTGGCTTTCCTTCCTCAGATGCTGCCAGGCCTGCAGAGCAGTTTCTGTTTTCGTTTCAGATCCGCAGTTCTTTATTTTATTTTAATGGCTATGGTGGGGTGTAGGTTCCATTCACCTGATTCTGAAATAAAAAAAAACAAAGCAGCAGACTGCAACAGCTACAGTGGACGTTCCACAATAAGGATATTTTGGTAAAACAAAACTGGGATCGTTCTTGTTTGTTGTTCGATCAAAAGCTAACTCTCTGAAAAGGTGACGAGATCAGAACAGATGTAAGCCATTCTATCATAGCCAGTTCCCATTAAGCATTGCTCCTTATTGCAATCTGTCCAGATTGCCTTGAAGAATAAGCCCAATCTAATGGTCAAGGTTGCTACTTCAAGATTTTAATTTTTCTCTTCATTCATGTGGACACATATATATAGTATATATATATCAGGCTTTTCTCGTTTTTGCAGACCTTCAGTTGTAGTCATGTGAGCATTAGATGAATGTATCTTTAAAGAAAATCTCTGGTGCTGTGGACTACAACCTTACAGGCATGTCGAACACTGAGTGAGCAAGATGAAATATAGCGGTCAGTCACCTCGGGTGAATTGATTAGAGCTGCATTTCCTGAAACCAGAGAGGAAGCAACATGCTGTGCATTAATGGAATGCTCTATGGCCCAGAGTTTCAAGAGGGTCCAAATATATGTTTCTACTCTTTTAAACTGACACATGATGTTAGATACAGAATATAGCTCCCTGTACTCTTTTGAACTGGAAGTAAGGCTTTCTCTGCACTATCCACGTTAACCACTCAGAGGATAGGGACAGCATGGTGTTAGATATAGAGTAAAGCTCCATTTACACTGTTCCTATCAAACTCCCAGGACAGGTACACCACAGGATTAGATACAGAATAAAGCTCCCATTACTCTTTTAAACTGAAAGGAAAACTGACTTTACACTGTCCCCATTAAACACTCCCAGGGCAGGTACAGCACAGTGTTAGATACAGAGAAAATCCTCTTCTACGCTTTTAAATTGAAAGTAAAGTTCTGTCTGTAATGGCACCATCAAACTCTCCCAGGACAGGGACAGCAACGACCTAGTGGTATTATTGCTGGACTGTTAATCCAGGGACCCAGATAACATTCTGGGGACTGGGGTTCAAATCCTGCGTCAGCAGATGGTGGAATTTGAATTCAATAAAATATCTGAAATTAAGAATCTAATGATGACCATGAATCCATTGTCAATTATCGGGAAAAACCCATCTGGCTCACTAATGTCCTGTAGGGAAGGAAACTGCCATCCTTACCTGGTCTGGCCTACATGTGACTCCAGACCCACAGCAATGTGGTTGACTCTTAACTGCCCTCTGGGCAATTAGGGATGGGCAATAAATGCTGGCTTAGCCAATGACGCCCACATCTCATGAACGAATGTAAAAATAAAATGAAAAGGATGTTATCTGTAATGGGGTGCAACATTTTTTTTTGTACCTAAGATGGTGCCGTGTTTTGGCGACATTGTACACTTTACACTGTACTCCTGTTCTTTTGTAACTTAAGTACACATGACAATAAAACCTAATTCTAGTAAACCTAGTAAACCATGGCCAGCGACATCCTCATCCCGTTAATGAATAAAGGAGCATTGAGTTAGATGCAAAACAAAGCTCCCTCTGCTCTTTTAAACTGAAAGTAAATTGTTTATTTGAAGGGGAAAACACAATTCAGGACTATGGGGAAAGAGTAATGATGTGCGACAAGCTGGATAGAACCACAAAGGAAAGGCTGATTGGCCTCACTGTGAGATTATGTGAATCTAATCCCGGCATTGTCTGTAGAACCAATGCCTCCTCGTTCATGGTGTCACTGCCATGGGAGCAAATGATAACTTTAAGGAGGTGCTAAAAAAAGGTGTCATCTCATCTCATCATCCAAGTACATGCTGACTTCAACAGCTGGAAAAGTGCCAAAGAAGTCACTTTGAGAGACTTGGGACAACCTTAAAAATAAAACCAAGGAGTCTGAATTAATACACAGCATGTACCCAGGATGGGAAGAGATTCATGTAAGGAAACATGACCTCAATTACACATTTGACAAGGAACAGTTCCAACATCTGAGACTAGACTGTGATCCTGATAGATGCATTTGATGGTTTGGAAGTTTTCAGCTTACTTGTATTTGATCTGCGGTTGTTTACTGGAGCACAGAATTCAAAGATTTAAAATGGATGCTGAGTCTCTTGTCCCTTGACACAAACTCTGAGCGCCATGGGAAGAGGCAACATTCATCAGGATTGCTAGGAAACTCCTGGAAAAGCAACAGGAGCAGGTGTAGCCCATAGGACCATTCAGCCCCTCGATGCTTGTGTACAGCTCTGGAATCGCTTCGTGGAAGGGATGTGATTGTACTGGAGAGGGTGCAGAGGAGATGCACAAGCTGAGCTCAAGAGTTTCAGTAATGAAGAGAGATTGGACAGACTGTAGTTGTTTTCCTTAGAGCAGAGGAGATTCCTTTATTTATTAATGGGATGAGGGCATTGCTGACCAGGCAGCATTTATTGCTCATCCCTAATTGCCCAGAGGGCAGTTAAGAGTCAACCACATTGCCATGGGTACGGAGGTACATGTAGGCCAGACCAGGTAGGGATGGCAGTTTCCTTCCCTAAAGGACATTAGTGAACCAGATGGGGTTTTCCTGACAATGGATTCATGGTCATCATTAGATTCTTAATTCTAGATATTTTATTGAATTCAAATTCCACCATCTGCCATGGCAAGATTCGAACCCTGGTCCCCAGAACGTTATCCGGGTCTCTGAATTAACAGTCCAGTGATAATACCATCACCTCCCCTGAGATTGAGAGGGGACATGACTGAGATGTACAAAAGTATGAGCAAAATAGGGTAGACATTGCCCCTTTGTTAGTGGTCAATGACCTGGAGGCATTGATTGAAGGTAAGGGGTAAGAGGGTTAAAGGGGATGTGAAGAATTTTTTTTTCACCCAGAGGCTGGTGGGAATCTGGAACTTACTGCCTTGTAAGGGTGGTAGAGGAAGAAACCCTCACAACAGTGAAGAAGTATTTAGATGTACACTTGCAATGCTAAGGCTTACAAGGCAATGGGCCAATTGCTGGAAAGTGGAATTAGAATAGCCCAGTGCTTCCTTTTGACCAGTGCAGACTCAATGGGCTGAAGGGCCTTTCTCTGTGCTATAGATCTCAATGACTCTATAATCTTGTTCTGCCCATCAACACAAACATGGTCAAGCTTCTATCCCAACTCCATTTTGCTATTCCCTCCCTGTATTCCTTGATTACTTTTTTGTCTCGCGGGGGCAATGTTTCAATCCCAATGTGGAACATGCAGCCGCTCAAAGCAGCATGCTCGAGATAGGGCTTGGTATCCCGTTGTCATTTCTGTGAAAGATTGATCATAAACATTAAAAATAGAAAGATGAAGAAATAAAAGGGACCACTTTTTCACGCTGAGGGTGGTGCATGTATAGGGAATGAGCTGCCAGAGGAAGTGGTGGAGGCTGGTACAATTACAACATTTAAAAGGCATCTGGATGGGTACACGAACAGGAAGGGTTTAGTGGGATGTGGACCAAATGCTGGCAAATGGAACTAAATTAATTTGGGATATCTGGTTGGCATGGACGAGTTGCACCAAAAGGTCTGTTTCCAAGCTGTTTAACTCTATGACTATGGTAATCCACCGACAACAAAATGATTACACAGCTTGATATTCCTTCAGAGATAGCCATTACTTGTCCTGTTTCCTTGGATATAGAAGGTCAGACCTGCATTTATATCACTTCTTTCAGAACCATTGGATATCTCAATGTACTTGACAGCGAAAGAAGTATTTTTAAGGTGTGCTCCATTTTGAGATATGCATCTGTGACTGAGTGTGTAGCGTCCCTGCCTCTGAAGCAGTGCCTATAGTTTGAAGTCTCAACCTCAGAACTTCATGGCCAAAGAAGGTGAGTTACAAACATACAAAGAAGGAACAAGAGTAGGCCACTTGGCCCTTTGAGCCTACCCCACCACTCAATGCGATTGTGGCTTATCTGATTTTAACCTCAATTCTACATTTCTGCTTACCCCCCTGCTAATCTTCTTGGCCGTCAGGAATCTATCTACTTCTGCCTTAAAAATATTTAAAGATTCTGCATCCACTGCCATTTGAGGAAGGGAAAAATCCTCACCTCTATCTTAAATGATTGTCCCCTTATTTTTAAACTGTGACCTCTCAACAGTAACATGGCAAGCAGTTTGAGTCTGATAGATAGTAAGTCTGGGAGGGATTTTACTAATGCCATTTAGAGAAGGAAATCTGCCATCCTTACCATGTCTGGGCCTACATTTCTCTAGTCCTGGCATGGGTTGCTGACCTGATCCCGTCATCCCTCCGTCCCTTACAGCTCATGGTTGAGGCTGAAACATTGGATATTTGCAAGAAGATGTTGGCTATAATTCTTAGGGCTGAAGGGATCAAAGGTGTGAGGAGAAAGAGTAATAAGTTGGATGATCAGAAATAATCATATTGAATGGCGGAGAAGGCTGAATGGTCCAGTCCTGCTCCTACTTTCTATGTTTCTGTGGTTCTAACTGGAACGTTCTATTCAGCCTCTGACATTTGACCTTCATTGGTTGCCAACTCTTGAGAATGGCATTGCCCTTGGGTCCCGCTGGTGCTGGGTAAGGGGGGGAAGGGGAGGGAGTTGGGGGGGATGGGGGGTTGGGGCACATATTCCACCCTTCCTCCATTTCGGTGGGAATACTTCAGCACGTGGTTCATGCCTGGGGCTGATAGTTTGGGAATATCGCCGTCCAAGGCAGCTCCTCATGAATCTCCTGCAAGGTGCCACTGGAAGAGCTGACAGAAATGAAAATGGACTGAAATATATAAAGTGTGTTTGTGGGGAGCAGTGGTGGAGGGAGATGAGGTGGTTACTGTATTTCTTGGCTTGTCCCGCTTATGCAATCTAAGGGAAAGGTGCGCATCATCTATCACTGTTCCTGCAAATCGAAACGCCTGAGTTCAATGCCAGCAAATGATGCCTTCAGAATCTCTCACAGCTTTCCCGTTTATTGTTTCAGCCTGTTGATGAAGAATGTAATTAAATTAAAAGGCTTGATTGTACTTTCACAAATGAACCTTCTCTGTAATGGTGACAGAGAGTCCTCCTCAGAGGATTCCTCCTCCTTTGAATGGAATAATCAGATGTAGCTATATTTCCCCGACTAGCTCTCAGATCATTTTCCATCTTGGACGCTTTCAGCGAAGAGAATTTGGGAATTGGCGAATGCTTTCCTGCACGACTTGAACCATCGTTAAATCTCAGTGCCTTCAAAAGTCTATCCCCTGCGCCTGATGCACACCAAAACCCATTCTACCTGAGCACGATGGCCTATTTTCTCATGCCTCCTTCATTGCCTCACTCTTCCTTGTCAGTCGAATTTTCCTCAGCTTATCAGCCCCCTGCGAGCTCTGTGTCCTAGGAATCTGGCACCTGTCACAAATTTCATTGTCCCCCACTGGTAGACTTGTCTTAAGAGGATCAGAAGTCTCTCCCTCAAACTTCCTTATATCTTATACCTTCATTCTGTGATAATACTAAAGCTGTAAGAAGTTTATTTTGTCTTGTTTATTTTTATGAAGAAAGGTTGAGATAGAGGTGCAGCGCAATCTGCTCAGAGCCAATAAAGTAAACAGCTTGTGAGACCTTGGGTTTTATTTTTAAAGTTGGAACAATAGAAGCAGCCTGAATGGGTGGGGTCAAGTTCCCACAGAACCAGGATTTTTAGTTTTAGTTTTGTCAGTAGCAATTGCTGGGCTCTTGAAGCTGCATTTGGAAGCTGCAATACATCTCTCCCTGCTACTCTCTCTCGCAGAATTTTCTCTTGATGTTTTTTCTCCTGGACTGGAGAATTGCCTGTTTATTTACTGAATTTGCCTTTGCCAAGGGTGTGTTTATGGGACGTTACTATATTGGAACAGCTACTGTTTGGTAATTAAATAATCTATTATTCTGTTAAACTTTCCAGTAGAGTTAAGTTATTCCAATTTCTTCTTTCTCCTGTTGTATTTTAATTATTGTGTATGAATAAAGTGTGTTTTGCTTCAAATCTGGTAGTTTGACCAATCAAATTGCACCCAGAATGCAAGCCTGGCACTTGCCTTTAAAATAAGAAAAAGTTAGGGTGGAGGCTATCTACTGAATATATTTTGAGGGCTTTGGTCTGGTCAAACTTTGTTTTCTTCTGGGTGGATCTCTGAGGCAGCAACTTCTGAAACTGGAAGTCAATGAGTTGGCACATGGATCATCATGCGCACACTCAGAGTTGTTGCACGGTCGCACTGCTTACAGAAAGCAGTGATCTCTACGTTACTGTCTCACTCCTCCTTTAAGACCCACCTCAGGATGTAGATCTCCGTAAAGCAGGCTCTGCTGTGGCTCAGATGTCACCTTATTGTCTGAAAATTTCCCTATGAAGCACTGTGAGATATTCCATGACATGAAAGGCACTATGTCAATGCAAGTTGTCATTCATGTTGTTGCAGCTGTCACACATCGATCGAGGACCTTGTGTCAGATGGTCGATGCATCCTGTTTCCGATTGTCCTTTCACCCTGAATTGAAATGGAGCTGTCAAGCTCCTTCTTTAACGGGTGCTCACTGTGCTAACCAGCATGCCACCTCTAGCTTGGCCAACTCCTGAAGGTGTTCGGTCTTATTCTTCCAACTGCTCCAGGCCCCAGCCTCCCAATCACAGTCTGCCTAGCAGTCTCCATAGGTCTCCACAATTCACAAAACCACCGCCTTCAATCTCCAAACGGAAAGCAAACAGGCTCTTCATTCTCTGTTTAATAAAACACCTACTCTTTAATGTGATTCTACGATTGGGCAGCTCATTCTGAACAATTCTGTGTGTGCCAATAGCTGAAGTAGCAACTGTTATAAGGTAAATCACTTAAGCCCATAATATGGCTGATATATGCTTGCTGGAAATGACGTATTTTCACTTGTTCTCTACAAATGAAAGGAATATGCTCAAGCATTGCAATGTTTTTGAATTACCTGGGAAATCAGACAGCCTAACTGAAATAACTCCATAGAGGCCGGTATCCCATCACCAAGTCATCCTTTAATTACAGGTGAACAGTCCTTGACTATAGTATTACCTCATACAGAGTCAGGCACCACAGGGTTAGTATCTCTGACATTCACCCTTATTATCTGTCAGCCAGGGCTCCCGATTTGGACCAGATCAACAGCCCCAATCAGGGAATCCATATTCTTTGAGGTCCAGCTGGCTGATCTTGTTACAAACACGACACCATCATTGTCCATTTCTTTCTCCCTGCTAACCCTTAGGCCAATCAGAATCTACATGCCAACCGGTCAGTACCTTTTTCTCTGCCAGTATAAATTATTGTGATTGTTTGAAATTTGGCATTCTTGCATTTTGTCCTGATGAGTGCAAGATTAAAAACTCCATCGGTACGTCCCCCTTTTCAGTAATGTTCAGGTTTATATATTCTGTTCGACTCTCAATCAAACTACCTTCATTCCCCCTTCACCCCCACAAGACCATTATTTTCTACAACTAATAAAAATGAATGTTCACAGCTCTTTTCTTTAAACAAGCGATTGTTTTTAATCGTCATGATGTTATTCTCTTCTGCTTGTAGCAGTGTCCCGGAGATTAGTCTTTTGGACAAGCCTCGTTGCAGCCCTAAACTCACAAGTGAAAAGTCACCAATGAAAGGGGTGGGGAACATAGTTTTGAAATGGTGGCATCATGCTAATGTCACTCGATAGGCTAATGATGTGGGCACATGGATCATGGGGATAAGGCAGGAAAGCGGATTTGAGGATTAAAAGACCAGCCAAGATCTCTTTGAATGCGAATGGTGGAGTGGACTCGATGGGCCGAATGGGCCTGTTTCTGCACCTACGTCTTATGATCTTATGGAAACGGGTTCAAATCCCACCTGGTGGGAAGTTGGAGGAGTTGAATTGATAAATCTGGAGTAAAAAGCTAATCTCTATAATGGCGACCAGAATGATTACCATCAATTGTTGCAAAGCTCCATCTGGTTCACTAATGTCTAATGAAGAAAGGAAGTCTACCATCCATGCCTGGTCTAGCTAGCAACTGACTGAAGACCCACAGCAATGGGGTTCACTTGGAAATAGGCCCAAGCAAGCTGCTTGGTTTGAGGACATTTGGAATCATAGAATCCCTACAGTGCAGAAGCAGGCCATTCAGCTTGTTGAGTCCATCCACTGAATCCTATCCCCGTAACCCTACATTTTCCATAGCTAATTCACCTAACCTACACATCCTTGGACACTATAGATAACTTAGAATGGCCAATCTACCTAATGTATACATCTGTGGACTACGGGAGGAAACCCACACAGACACGGGAGGGAGGTGCAAATTCCACACAGGCAGTCACTGAGTGTACAATTGAACCTGAGTTCCTAGTGTTGTGAGGTAGCAGTGCTAACCACAGAGCCACTTTGGGGATGGGTGATAAATGCTGACCTTGCCCAGTGACACCTACATCCTATGTAGCAATTTAAAATCTGACAACTCAGCTTGTACCTTTTGAGGAAATCACTGTCTTACTTACACCAGGAGCCTCATCAGTTCAGCAAGTTACTGCTGATGTGAAATTGTATCAGCTTGACAAAGGCTACCCTTAAAGTGTAAAAATAGCTCCGTTATTGCAGCACCTTTGTAGAAATGACATAGTGCAGCAGGTAATCTTGCCAGTCAAATTAATTTTCTGCTATTGGTTTGACACTGATGCAAATATATCACAGTGGGAGGTCATTTGGCCCATTAATGTCAGATCCTTGAAAGAACTATCTGACTGTCCCTCCATCATTTCCTGATAGCTGCTGCATATTTTATTATGTTAAGTTTACAATGGTTACAATTTCAAGATTGTCAGCAAGAGAGCTTGGATTGAGAGAAGGAGAAATTTCTTCACTCAGAGAGTTGTTAGGATTTGGAACGCGCTGCCTGGGAGAGTGGTGGAGGCAGATTCCACAGGAGGTTTCAAAAGAGAGCTGGATGTAAATTTGAAGGGGATGAATTTAGAGTGTAATGGAGATAAGGCTGGAGAATGGGACTAATTGGGTAGTTCTTTTGGGAGCCAGTACAGACACAATGGGTCAAATGGCCTCCTCCTGTACTGTAAAATTTCCAATTACTATGAAATTCAGCAGGTATGGGAACTGAACTTGCACGACTGACGTCACTCTGCATTACGAACCAGCCGAGCTAACAGATCACCCCCAAGCCATCTGTTGACGTCACTAGTTTCTACGTGTATAACGAGTTTTATGCACGGTGCTTTAGAATCTATACTCCATGCTTTTTGCTCCCCCTTTCAGCTCTTCCTACAGTTTGTTTCACCTTGAGACCACATCCAGGCTCAACCAACCAAGCACAGTGAACATCATCTCTCAACAGACTTATGTTATCAAACTCAGAGCAACTGAGTACTACACTAGCCAGTCAGCTCTTTTCGAAATGAAACCACCACCAAATCGCCATGTGCCTGAAAGGATGGTGGGGGCTGGTTCAATTGAGGCTTTCAAGAGGGAAGTGGATGGTTATTTGGATAGAAATGTTGTGCATGGACTTGGTGGAAAGGCTGGAGATTGGCACAAGGTAATTGATCCAGACTAGATTATAGACACGATGAACTGAATGGCTTCAATCTGCACCATAATAATTCTGTGATTCTGATTCTATGTCATTCATACATCGGTGGTCCCTCACAGACGAGGATGATGACTTTCCCCTCTCAGGGTGAGTCCGTAGGTGGCTGTACAGACCGATGGGGCTACCACAGGCTCTGTTACACTTGGGGCAGGAGGTGGTCATGGGAAGGAGTGGGTGAAGCATTGGTTTGGCAGTGCGCTCCTTTCGCTGTTTTTGCCTGGCTTTTTCCCGTTTGCAAGTCTTGAGGTGCTGGACCCTTCCCAGATACTCCTCCTCCAGTTTGGACCATCTTGGGCTGTTGATTCCCAGGTATCTGTGGGAATGCCGCACTTCGCCAGCAAGGCCTTGAGGGTATCGCTGAAGCGCTTCCTCTATCCACCTGGCAAACCGCCTGCCATTTTGAAGCTGGGAGTAGCGCACCTGCTTGGGGAGTCTCGTGTCGGTCATGCCCAGCCCATTGCAGCCAATCAAGGGAGGTCAGTGCCTCAATGCTGGGGATGTTGACCTGGTCAAGGATGCTGGTGTTGGTGCGTCTTTTTTTTTGTCACTAGTTAAAATACAGATTAACAAGCACTGCCCAGGAGCAGTGATCTAATCAATGCTAGAGATGCAGTGGCCTAGTGGTGTTATTGCTGGACTGTTAATCCAGAGACCCAGATAATATTCTGGGGACCCAGGTTCAAATCCCACCGTGGCAGATGGTGGAATTTGACTTCAATAAAATATCTGGAATTATGAATCTATTGATGACCATGAATCCATTGTCAATTGTTGGGGAAAAGCCCATCTGGCTCACTAATGTCCTTTAGGGAAGGAAAACTTACCTGGTCTGGCCTACATGTGACTCCAGACCCACAGCAATGAGGTTGACTCTGAACTACCCTCTGGGTAATTAGGGATGGGAAATAAATGCTGCCTGGCCAGAGACACCCTCATCCTGTGAATGAATGAAGAAGAAAAATTCTTTCCCCCAACAAATTTTTATTCAATTTCCTTCTGAAAGTCACTGTAGAATCTGCTTCCAACACATTTTCAGGCAGTGAATTGCAGATGGTAACAACTCTTGCTGTGTAAGAAAAATGACTCTCCTCACATTAATTTGATGTTTTCCTTTGGAAGTTCTCTCCTTAAGGCATTGAGTGTTTCTTTGGCTTAATTACCTCATGGCCGATGTCCACTCAACAGTCCAGTTGTTGACAGGTGGCCAGCTAATCATTCAAGGAGATGATTGGCCAATTCCATCTCCCCCGCCCACCACACATCCTCACATAAGAGTTTATGGGCATGGGGAGGAGTGAGGTCAAGGGTCACTGCCTGAAGACATTTGCTGCAAGCAGGAACTGTTAGAAAAATTGTAATAGCAGTCAGATACTTCGTGGTTTTAAATGAATTTTCTCCTGACCTCTCCATCTTCTAGATATAAAACTATTATATATTGGAAATGAGGTCAGTCTGAATCATCCAATCAGAGAACATAGAGTTAATGCACTTTGTGATTGACGTAATTGTGAGAGGGATGATGGAAAGGAATGATTTGCACTTCTCCATCACCTTTTATGACCCCACCCACCATGTCTCAATTTACTATAAGTCAATTTACCATAAGTACATAAGATATAGGAGAAGATGTAGGCCATTCAGCCCATTGAATCTGCTCCAACATTCAATGAGATCATGGCTGATCTCATAATCCTCAACTCCATCTTCCTGTCTTTTCCCCATAACTCTTGATTTCCTTCCTGTGAATTTGTGAACTTTAGTCACTGTTGGAATGTGGATCTGATTTTCCACACAGCAACGTTCCACAATCAGCAATGCAGCAATAATCAGATCATCGCTGTTTTGTAATATTGATTGAGGGACAGATGTTAGCCAAATATTACTGTGGAAAGCATTTTACCCCCAGTCTTATTCGAAATAATACTGCAGATGGGTTCTCAGTTTACAGTCTCCTCTGACAGGCAGTACCTCCATAGGTGGAGCACTCTGCTCTCAGGTTGTCACTCTTGAGTTTTGTATTGAAGACCTGGAGTGGGATTTAAAACCAATGGCCTGCTTCTTGAACCGACAAATGCTCTGAGGGAGGGAATTCCAGCATTTTGACCCAGCAACAGTAAAGGAATGGCGATATATTTCCATGTATACAGGGGAGGCGACGGCCTAGTGATATTATCGCTGGATTGTTAATCCAGAAACCCACATAATGTTCTGGGGACCTGGGTTTGAATCCTGCCACGGCAGATGGTGGAATTTGAATTCAATAAATATCTGGAATAAAGAATCTAATGATGACCATGAATCCATTGTCGATTGTTCGGAAAAACCCATCTGGTTCACTAATGTCCTTTAGGGAAGGAAACTGCCATCCTCACCTGGTCTGGCCTATGTGTGACTGCGGACCCACAGCAATGTGGTTGACTCTTAACTGCCCTCTGGGCGATTAGGGATGGGCAATAAATGCTGCCTAGCCAGCGACAGCCCACATCCTGTGAATGAATAAAAAAAAGGTCAGGATGGTGAGAGAGTTGGAGGGAAACTTGCGGCTGGTAGAGTTTCCCAGGGATCTGCTGCCGTTGTCCTTCTAGATGGAAGCGGTCGTGGGTTTGAAAGGCGCTGTCGGAGGTGAGTGGCTACAGTGCATCTTATGGATAGTATACGTTGTGGTGACTGTGTCAATGGTAGGGATTTAGAGCAGGCTGAAGGATAGGGTGCCTATTCAAATGGACTGCTTTATCCCTGACTGCTTCACTTGTTGGATTGTCAGAATATTGAGCTGCGTGTGACTTAACGAGCTGCATTTTGATGCTGGTGGGAATGACAGGAGATTAAAGGCAGCACTTTAGGTTGATAAGACTGTGAAAAACATGTTAACGAAATTCTCAGTTTTATCACAAGACGTATGCAATATGAAAAGCCAAGAAGTATTGATAAGCCTATATATAACCCTGAGAGGACCTCAATTAGAGCTCAATCCACACTATAGAAAGGATATTGCAGCTTTGGGGGAGGGTTCAATGCAGATTAACTAGGATGCAGCATGGTTTGCAGAAATGCAGTTCTGAAGACAGACTGGAAAATTGAACTATTCTTAGAATAACACAGATTACAGAGTGATCTGAGAGAAGTTAGGTCACTTTTGGAATACTATGTTCACTTCTGGTCTCCCTGCTTTGGAAAAATGTTGTGAAACTTGAAAGGGTTCAGAAAAGATTTACAAGGATGTTGCCGGGTTTGGAGGGTTTGAGCTAAGTAGGCTGTGGCTATTTTCCCTGGAGCGTCGGAGCCTGAGGGGTGACCTTGTAGAGGTTTATAAAATTCTCAGGGGCATGGACAGAGTGAATAGCCAACATCTTTTTCCCAGGGTAGCAGAGTTCAAAAGTAGAGAGCATAAGTTTAAGGTCAGAGGGGAAAGATTTTTCATGCAGAGGGTTCTGCATGTATGGAATGAGCTGCCAGAGGAAGTGGTGGAGGTTGGTACAATTACAAAAGAGGCACCTGGATGAGTATATGAATAGGAAGGGTTTAGAGGGATATAGGCCAAATGCTGGCAAATGGGACTAGATTAATTTAGGATATCTGGTCGGCATGGACGAGTCGGACTGAAGGGTCTGTTTCCGTGCTGTACATCACTGTGATTCTATGAGTGCTTAGAGTCACAAGAGAGTAGGTCAGTCCAAGTGGGAAGCAGATTCCTCCTGGCAACTAATGGGGTCTGGGCAGAGGGTCCGCAGATACAATATTAAATATGGGGTGCTCACCCTATCTGTGCCCCTCAGGATTTTATAATAGATTAGAGAAGAATCTTCTTTACAAAGAGAGAATTCACTTCCTGGCTTAATAGTTGACAACAAATGCTCTGTCAACATTGAAGATTGAAGCAGACAGGTGGGAAAAATAAATGGATATAAAAGGATGAGGAAACTGAGTGTGTGATCATGAAGAGGATGATTAACCTGCGTGCAGGTTAAATGCTGATGAAGTTTACTTGGATAGAGTGATGTGTTTCCATGTTTCTGTTAATCCTCAGTTTATTTGCTGCTAAAACTCTTGACTGTTATCTTTGTTGCAACAATCCTTAGGCTTGTATGGCTGGCATTTCTATTCTCAAACCTCGGTAAACTGTGGCACATCCAAAACTCTGTTGCCTGAAACTTAATTTGTACCAGGGCCTGTTTGTTATCAGCTCTGTGCTCCCTGACCTACCTTGGCTCCTAGCCCAGCGGTTACCTCCATTTTAAAATCCTCTCTATCCTGTTCAAATCCATGACCTCTGCCCTTCCATTTCCCTGTAACTCCCTCCAGCCCTCCATGTTCTTCCAATCTGGGACTTTTGAGCATTGCCAGTTCTCTTTGCCATACCATTGTTGGTTGTGCCTTCAGCTAAGTGGGTCCTTAGCTCCGAAATCTTCTCCTTCAGGCCTCTCTGCCTTTTATCCCCTCTCTCCATGCCTCAAAAACTTTGGAGTTTCTAACCCTGCAATCTATGGAGAGTCCATCATTAAGTATGTTGAAGACAGAGCTCAATGGATTTTTAAATATTAATGATATTGAGGGGCATGGGAATTGTGTGACATTGAGGCAATAGATTAGCCATGATCTATTTGAATGGCATAGCAGACTTAATGGGCCGAATGGTCTAGTCCCATTTGCATGTTTGTGAGTCGCCCCACAGAATCAATTTGTTTTTCCTCTGACCAAACGTTTAGTCACCCATCCTAAAATCTTTTTATGTGGCCCCATTGGTCTGAACTCTAAAGCAAATGTTCTTCCTGAGTTGAAAGAGCCATATAAATTAAAGTTGTTGCTAAGAAAGTTTCGGTGGTTTTGAATGCGTGGAGGCAAGAGATGTCAACCCATACTGAAGTCCCATGAGGAAGTTATATTCCACCCTGTCACATTATCATCTATCAGCCTTATAGTCTCTTCTGCTGGTATCAGAGTTCAATATTAACTCCAACTGTTCATTACGCTCTCTGTGCAGAGATTTCTTTTTGTCACATTTTGCTGGATTTGCGATGATTCTTATAATTTTATACAGATTCAAAATCTGAAAACAATCCCATTCTTTTCAATGATCAGAGGTATAAATAGAGTAGACAGCCAGAGACTTTTTCCTAGGGTGGAGGTAGCTATTACGAGGGGCATAGTTTTAAAGTGTGTGGAGGTAGATATCGGGGAGATGTCAGAGGTAGGTTCTTTACTCAGAGAGTGGTCGGGGCATGGAATGCATTGCCGGAGAGGGTAGTGGAGTTGGCCTCATTAGGGGCATTTAAGCGGCTATTAGATAGGCATATGGATGATAGTATAAGGTAGGGGTGGAGGTTAGATAGACCTTAGAATTAGGGTAAAAGTTCGGCACAACATCATGGGCCGAAGGGCCTGTACTTTGCTGTACTGTTCTACGTTCTATGTTCTATGTTCTATCAACCCATGGTTAGGTTTCTTTTCCTCAGATTGGAGGCATTTTCAGTGAGATTTTGCAACTCCGTGCATAAAACTAGCCACGTCAGCAAGAGGAGGCTCAAGAAAAGAATTGTACACAGCATTGGCTCATCTCTCAGTTCAGCTCACAGTCAGAGAATCATACAGGACGGAAACAGACCCTTCAGCCCAACTTGTCCATGTAACCAGATATCTTAAACTGAACTAATTCCACTTGCCAGCATTTGGCCCACATCCCTCTAAACATTTCATTTCCATACACCCATCCAAATGTCTTTTAAATGTTGTAATTGTACCAGCCTGTACTACTCCCTCCGGCATATATGCACCACCCTCTGTGTGAAAAAGTTGCCCCTCAGGTCCCTTTTATATCTTTCCCCTCTCACCCTAAACCTGTGCCGTCTAGTTTTGGAGTCCCCTATCCCGGGGAAAAGACCTTGGTTATTCACCTTATCTATGCCCCTCGTAATTTTATAGACTTCTATAAAGTCATTCCACAGGCTCTGACGCTCCAGGGAAAATAGGCCCAGCCTATTCAGCCTGTTCTTATAACTGGAGCTTTCCAGCCTTGGTAACATCCTTGTAAGTTTTTTCAATGAACTGCTGTGAGGGGCAGAGATCTGAACCGAGAATCTGGAATAAAAGCAGGAAATTGTGGAAATACTCAGCTGGTTGGGGAGCAGCTATTGACAGAGAAACACAAAGTGAATATACCTGCAGTGCATTCCTTCCATAAACTATCCTGCTGGAGGCACACCGTGCTCCACATGGCATGGTGGCGATGTGGTGGCAATTTTTGTGAATTAGTAATCCTGAACCCTAGACTACTGATGGGTAACATGAGAATTCCAATTTCTCCATCTACCAATCTGTAAAAATCTGGGTTAATGGTTATCATTGTTGAAAACCCACATGATTTGCTGATGTCATGTATATATGTGACTCCAGACACACAGATATATGGGCGGCGCAGTGGTTCAGTGGTTAGCACTGCTGCCTCATGGCACCAGGAGCCTGGGTTCGATTCCACCCTTGGGTGACTATCTGTGTGGAGTTTGCACATTCTCCCTGTGTCTGCGTGGGTTTCCTCCAGGTGCTCTGGTTTCCTCCCACAGTCCAAAGACGTGCAGGCTAGGTGGATCGGCCATGCTAAAATTGCCCATGCAGTTCAGGGATGTGTAGATTAGGTGGGTTATGCGAGATTCATCTGGGCGGAATGCTCTGAGATTCAGTATGGACTTGTTGTGCCGAATGGCCTGTTTCCACACTGTAGGGATTCGATGAAGATATGGTTGACTTTTAACTCTCAGGTGAGGTGATGATATTAATCTGGGGACCCAAGTTTGAATCCAGCTGTGGTAGATGGTGGAATTTGAATTCAATGTTTAAAATATCTGGGACTTGAGATGACTGTGAATCCCTTGTCAGGAAAATCAGGCTCTTTCCCAAAATCCTCAAACAGGATTGTCCTGGCAGATCAAATTTTTATCAGCCTACCCACTGGACTCATTTCATCCTCTCTAATCTATATTTTTTTTTCCTTGAGAAAAGTTCCGATTTCCAGACATATTTTGTCTTTGTCTGAGTGTTGAATGAGTTGACATTGGCAAAGGCAGCAACAGTGACGTTATAGTTGACCTCAGTGCCTTTAGGCCTGTGGGGGAAGTGAAAAGAAACTGATAGCATTTCCAGAGCCACGCAACCTCGAGTGGGAGTGTGATGGGTAAATTTTGAGTGAGGATAGAAATGAACTCAGCTGTGAGCTTGGTCCAGCAAGCCTGCCAATGTGATTGAAGAACAGTTTCTTCTGGATAGTTAGTTGAAACGGTTAATGGTTGACGTTACTTCCTAAATGAGTGGATGTTTTGGAGTGCTACTGAGTCAGAATAGACCAAGAAATCTCCAATTCTAATCTCTACACAGTACAACATCACAGGAAAGATGTGATTACACTGGAGGGGATGCAGAGGAGATTCACCAAAAAGGTGCCTGGGTTGGAAAATTTAATTGATGAGGAAAGACTGGATCGGTTTGGATTATTTTCATTGGAGCAGAGAAGACTGAGGGGAGATGTGATTGAGATCATCATAGAATCCCTACAGTGTGGGAACAGGCCCTTCTGCCCAACAAGTCCATACTGACCCTCAGAGCACCCACCCAAACCCATCTAATCTACACATCCCTGAACACTTCAGGCAATTTAGCATGATCAATCCACCTAGCCTGCATGTCTTTGGTCTGTGGGAGGAAACCGGAGCACCCGGAGGAAACCCATGCAGACACGGAGAGAACATGCAAACTCCACACAGACAGTTGCCCAAGGTTGGAATTGAACCTGGGTCCCTGGTGCTGTGAGGTAGCAGTGCTAACCACTGTGCCACCATGCGAGACGTACAAGATTATGAGGGGTATGGACAGAGTGGATAAGGAGCAGCTGTTCAGCTTGGTTGAAGGGTCAGTCATGAAGAGACACAGGTTCAAGGTGAGGGGCAGGAAGTTTGGGGGATGTGAGGAAAAAGCTTTTTACCCACAGGGTGGTGACGATCTGGGATCCACTGCCTGGGAGGATGGTAGAGGCCAGTTGCCTCAGATCCTTTAAAAAGTACCTGGATGAGCACTTGGCATGTCATAACATTCAAGACTATGGGCCAAGTGCTGGTAAATGGGATTAGGTTGAAGATCAGGTGTTTCTCACATGTTGTTGCAGACTAGATGGGCCGATTGGCCTCTCCTGCATGACTGGATGAGCGTTAGGTAATTTTAACTAGGTCCTGGCTTTCTATCATTCATTCTTGGGATGTGGGCATCACATTTATTGCCCATCCCTAGTTGCCTTTGAATTGTTTGGCTTGCTAGGCCTTTTCAGAGGGCAATTTTCTCCTGGCCAGGGAACGTAGAATGCAAGTTGCAGTCTCACAATAAACCATTGAGGTTTGAAATGAGGAAAATTTCTCCCCACAGAGAATTGCGAATCTTTGGAATTCTCTGCTCTAGTGAACTGTGAGTGCTCAATCTATGAGCATAAATGAGCAAATATACTCTTGTGTATATTTGAGACAGAGGTTGATGGATCTTTGGATATGAATGGGTTTAAGAGTTGCCAGGAGCAGTCAGTCGGCTGGAGTTGAGGTATGGGACCAGCCATAATCTTACTGAATGGACGAGGAGACTAGAGAGCTAGAAATGCCACTGTTACTGATTTTATTCTAACGCTACATCAAGGCTCACTAATGTCCTTTAGAGAAGGAAACCATCTTATCTGGTTTAGAAAAGATTTACAAAAATGTTGCCAGGTTTAGAGGGGTTTGAGCTATAGGGAGAGGCTGAATAGGCTGGGGCTATTTTCCCTGGAGTGTTGGAGGCTGAGGGGTGACCTTACAGAGGTTTGTAGAATCATGAGGGTAATGGATAGGGTAAATAGTCAAGGTCCTTTCCCTAGCATAGGGGAGTCCAAGACTAGAGGGCATAGGTTAAGGTGAGAGGAGAAAGATTTAAAAGGATCTAAGGGGCAACCTTTTCACACAGAAGGTGGTGCGTATATGGAATGAGCTGCCAGAGGAAGTGGTGGAGGCTGGTACAATGGCAACATTTAAAGGGCATTTGGATGGGTATATGAATAGGAAGGGTTTAGAGGGATATGGGCCAAATGCTGGCAAATGGCACTACATTAATTTAGCATATCTGGTCAGCATGGATGAGTTGGACCGAAGGGTCTGTTTCCATGCTGTATGACTCTATGACCTACATGTAAGTTCAGACCCACAGCAATGTGGTTGACTATCAACTGACCCTAGGCAATAAGGGATGGGGCAATAAATGCTGGCCTAGTTAGCGCCACCCACATCTCATGAATGAATGGAAAAAAAGGCAATGGCCTCTCCACATATCCTGGGTGCAGTCAGCTGCAGGTACCTGTTCTTCCCCCTTTCAGGTAAATGCAGCCAATAGCCTTGCAGTTTTGTGACGTCCCACGTCGAACCTTTTCCTCAGTGAGGGGCCAGGCCTACAGCTGCTCCCTCTCACCGTGCCCCTCCCCCAAACTTCCACAAAGCAGATGGCTCTTCCCAGGATCCAATTGTCACCTCACATTCCCCCTTCACGCATCACTTCCCAGTGCAGGGTCGGTGCCTGTGATGATTTGGAAAACAAGAAGGCTCAGAGCCAGCCTGTTGGCAACGTTTCCTGCCAAACGCTGTCATGTAATTAAAAGAAAAAGGGAGCTGATCCTGGTAGTTGGCAAACATCTCAGTCAAGGCCTCCGAGTCCTGATGGGACTTTTTCTTTTGTTTCTTAAAGTTTTCATTCCCCACTCCACACCATCGACTTCTCGGTCGCTGTGGTAACCATTCGAAGAATTTCAGGCAACCAGAGTCTGTCCTTGAAAAAGCTGTGGACAGAACCTTTATTTCTGTGTTACCAGTGTTTAGTGTTAACCTTCATGTAAAGGCAGGAGGAACAAGGAAGGATTAGGGTAGCCCGCTCGCTATAGTCGGGAGCAGTGAAAGATTCAAAGAAACCTTCAGTGAGGTTTAGAAAGTATTTAATAGAAAAGATGAATGGGGATCTAGAATATTGATTGAAGGTTAACTAGGCTGGTATGACAAACGATTAGTGAAAAGTAAAGTCTATTTGGTTGGTGTTGAGAAACAATGAAACAGTGATTACACTGTTTGGTGTATTTTATAACCAAACAAAGAGTGGGACAGGAAAAGAGAAGCATTTACAAGGAGCTGAGAGGTGTAAGGATTGGAGATATCCATACTTGAGAAAATTTAACTACCCCAATATTGAGAGGGGTCGTTCTTGCTTCAAAAGAAGGAATTTTCTTGAGCAATGTGTTTCCTATCCAACACGGCAGGGTTTTCAACAAATTCTTTCCTGACATCTGGGCATCAGTCCACCGTTTGTCACCTATCTCTAATCCTTACTCAACCAATTTAGAGTTAGCCATATTGCTGTGGTTCTGGAGTCACATGTAGGCCAGACCAGGTAAGGATGGTAGATTTCTCTCCCTAAAGGATACATTGGTGAGCCAGATGGGTTTTTGTTGATGATGGTGGTCATGGTTTTTATGACTGAGACTATATTCCAAATATATGACTTGAACTTAACTTCCAGCAGCGAGCAGTGGTGGAATTTGAACTGGTGTCCCTGAGCATGCACTGGAGAGCACTGGAATCACTATACAGTGACTTTACCACCCAATGACATCTCCCCAATTCTAGTCTTGTGGGGTGAAGGGGTTTATAAGGTGTCGTAGATGGAGAGGAGATTATAAGCTTTTACTTTGTGCAATAACTGTTGAATGACGATGGCAGACTTCCTCCCTGAAAGCAGTGAACCAGATGGATTTTTACAACAATCCAGTAGTTTCATGGTGTGAAACTTTATTGAGGCATTGGGGCTTGCCAAGCAATCTCATTAATGGCTGAGCATAAGTAGGCCATTCAGCCCTTCAAGCCTGTATCGACCATTCAAAATGATCATGGCTGATCATCCAAGTCAGTTCCTTGTTCCCGATCTCTCCCCACATCCATTTATCCCCTTAGCCCTAACAATTATATCTAATTCCTCCTTAAGGACATTCAATGTTTTGTCCTCAACAACTTTCTGTGGCATGGAATTCCATTGTCTCACAACTCTGTAGGTAAAGAAATTTCTCCTGAACTCAGCCCTAAATCTACCTTTAAACTGTGACACCTGGTTTTGAACTTCCCAGTGATCGAAAACATTGTTCCTGTGTTTACCTCGTCTAGTACTTTTGGAATTTTATAGGTCTGTACAAGACTCCCCCTTATTCTCCTAAACTCTAGTGAATATAATCCTAACTGATCCAGTCTCTGTTCACACAGCAGTCCTGCCATCCCAGGAATCATTCTGGTAAACCTTTGTCGCCCTCTCTTCAGGTCTACCTCAGATAAGGAGAGTAAATGGGAATTTTTTTTAATTCTCTCATGGGTCCTGGGCATTGCTGGTTGGTCAACATTTATTGCCTGTCCCTAGAAGGTGGTGGTGAGCTGCCCTCTTGAACCACTGCAGTCCACGTGCTGTAGGTTGACCCACAATGCCCTTGGGGAGGGCGTTCTATGATTTTGACCCAGTGACAGTGAAGGAACGGTGATATATTTCCCAGTCAGGATGGTGAGTGACTTGGAGGGGAACTTGTACGTAGGTGATTGTGTTCCCACAGATCTGCTGTCGTTGTCCTTCTAGATGGAAGTGTTCATGGGTTTGGAAGGTGCTGTCTGAGGATCTTTGGTGAATTTCTGCAGTGCATCTTGTAGATAGTACACACTGCTGCTACTGAGTGTTGGTGGTAGAGGGAGTGGATGCTTGTGGATGTGGTGCCAATCAAGCAGGCTGCTTTGCCCTGGATGGTGTCAAGCTTCTTGAGTGTTGTTGGGGCTACACTCATCCAGGCAAGTGGGGAAAATTCTATTACACTCCTGACATGTTGCCTTATAGAATGGACAGCCTTTGGGGAGTCAGGAGGTGATTAATATGCTGCACATTTTCTGAAAAGAGATCTATTGCGTTTGAATGACCTAACCAAAACGACCTCATGTCGCTGTGGGCAACTGGTCCCCATCTCTCAGTAAAATATTATTCCTGTAGATTTTGTTTTGAATTTACCCATCATTCAATTGCAGGCTAACCCCTCTACTTTGATCATTCTGAGCAAGGTGAAGGTAAAGGACCTCTCCAGTCCTGAAACGCCACAACTATATAACTCCCAATTTTCTCTCTTCCCATGTCTGTGCCCTCTATTAATGTAATGGTCCATTATAATTCAATCCCTCCTTCCCTTCTTTTGTTCTGCTTTACTGCTCTTGTATTCTTTCAGTTGCTGCAATATCCTTCAGGTGCTGTGACAACCACGACTGTGTGTCGTACTCTAAAAGTGACTTATTCCTGCTGTCTCCATCAGTTTGTGGCTATAAGCCTTTAAAATCCAAGCAATAGTTTATACTGCACAGGAAATAACAGTTGCCATGTCTTTTGCGCTGTAATTTAATCTCTCCTGGTATTCATGAAGTCTTGGAGGTTGCTGGTTATAATTTACATTTGACGTGAGAACCATTCATCTGACTGACAGCTTTATAATTCCTATACTCACCGTCTCTTAATCTTTACACCAGCAACTGAATTTATTGTTTGTACAAAAGGGAGAAAGGAAAGGCGACAGGATGACACAGAGCAGAGAAACAGGACTAGTTGGGAACCTCTTTCAGAATGGGCAGGGTGTTAGGGATTGCATGGCTTCCCTCTAGTGCCATGTGATTTGCAGAGTTGTGCATAACATCAGTGAGCCACACCTGGCTCAGTCTGTAGTACTCTTACCCTGGGGTCAGAGGGTCAAGGTTCAAATATTCCCTCAGCGCCTGAGGGTTAACACTGAGGCTGACACTCTGCTGCAACGCTGAGAGAGCTCCGCAGTCTTGGAGATAGCAAAAACCGCAGATGCTGGAGTCAGAGACAACACAGTGTGGAGCTGGATGAACACAGCAGGCCAGGCAGCATCAGAGGAGCAGGAAAGCTGACGTTTCAGGTCAGGACCCTTCTCTGATGCTGCCTGACATGCTATGGTCCTCTAGCTCCGCACTCTGCAGTATTGGAGGTGGTTGCTATTCTGATGCGAAGTTAAACCGAGGAGAGATGGTGGTGGAGTATGGGTCCTGAGCTGTGGCTCATCTGCTCCGATCGTTTCTCTATTCTTTCTTTTTTTTTCCTTTTTCTTTTTACTTACCTCTTGCCCTGAGCTCACCTGGCATTGGCGGCAGTGAGGAACCCCAGCGTAGACTCGAGTGGGCCTCATAGTGACAGTGAGGGAGCCCCTACTTACTTTTCCGGGGCGAGCATGGGACCTGACGTTAGAATCAACGGCTGCTACATTGGCGGAGGCGATGTCGGTGAGGTAGGCCCAGCGGCGAAAGGTGGTGTCTGAGGGTCAGTGACTTTGTTGTTTGGTTGGGTCAGGCACTGGTGGTAGTGAAGCGCTGGCAGAGGGGCTTCACAGCGACATTGTGGAGGGCCCAGCGGCGAGAGATGCCACTCTGATGTTGATGGGTTTGGCGCAGGTACCGACGAGGCAGTAGTAGAGGAGAATTGACCCAGTGCAAAAGATGGCACCTGAGGAGTGGCAATTTCAGTGTTGGTTGGGCCCAGTGTAGATGGCAATGAGGTGGTGGAAGAGGGATGGCAGCTCAGGGGTTATTGATGATGAGCTGGCTCAGGACTGGCGAACACTTTTTAAGCTGTATCTTGCTTTTTTTTCTTATTCTTGAAGCTATCTATCAGATTGTGGTGACATTGGAAAAAGCTTTTCACTGTTTATTACTGTTTTTCTCACTGTAAAATACACGGGACAATAAAATCGTTCATTCGTTGGCTGTGTAACACCTTTCATGACCTCAGGATGCTCCACAGAGCAACTTTACAGACAGTTGCTGGCTTTTAAGACCGTAAGAAACAGGAACAGGAGTAGGCCATTCGGCCCCTCAAGTCTGCTCAATGCATTGCAAGAGCTGAAACTAAACTAGGAAGCATAGCCTCAAAATACAGAGGAGCACATTTAGACCTGCATGGAGGAGGAACTTCTTCACCTAAAGGGTTGTGAATCTGTGGAATTCCCCATCTGGTGAAGCGATTGAGGCTACCTTGATTAAGGCAAAGATAGATGGATTTTTGAACAGTAAAGGCTCAGTGGTTAGCACTGCTGCCTCACAGCGCCAGGGACCCGGGTCCAAGTCCAGCCTCGGGTGACTGTCTGTGTGGAGTTTGCACATTCTCCCCGTGTCTGCGTGGGTTTCCTTCGGGTGCTCTGGTTTCCTCACACAGTCCAAAATGTGCAGGCTAGGTGGATTGGCCATGCTAAATTGCCCGTAGTGTCCAGGGATGATTGGGTTAGACATGGGGAAATGCAGGGATAGGGGAATGAGTCAGGTTGGGATGCTCTTCGGAGGGGTGGTGTGGATTTGTTGGGCCGAATGGCCTGTTTCCACACTGCAGGGATTCAATGATTCTAAGAAAGAAATTAAGGTGAGCAGGCAGGTAAGTGGAACTGAATCCATGAAAAGATCAGCCATGGTCCTATTGAATGGCAGAGCAGGCTCAATGGGCCAGATGGCCTACCCCTGCTCCTGTTTCTTATGTTCTTATGTCATGTAAGAGATTTTTTTACAACTACCTGGGAAGAGAGATGCAGGACCTTGGCGACAAATCTCATCCGAAAAGTGGCTACTCTGACACCAAGTACCTTGCTGTGCCCCAGCCCTCACACTGGAGTGTTAGACTTGTTCACACCTCGGGATCAGCTCCCAGTCCCACAAATGCCTGACTCCAAGGCAAGAGTGTCACCCTTGACACCTTTTTAACCTAGCATCCTTCATTTGCTGTGTCAAACACTATTGTGAATATGTGCTGTAGCTTTAACTTTAAGAGGAAAGGGCAAATAAATGATGAGGTTGCATTCAAACAAGATACTTTGCAAGTGAGCCTGATGCTACTGTTGCTACCATAAGCTGTGTATTTTCTAAGTAATTAATCAACTCATTAATGCTTATTCTGCAGGGGAAATATGCTCAGAATTTGCAGCCTTGAGCTGGTACAGCTAAATCTTATACCAGCTGAAGGGTTTTTTTGAGGGCTTGATTAGACTGAGATGTGCAGTGCTTGGCAAAGCTTCAACACTATTCCATCAGTTGCACTCAAATTGAATAATGAACAACTGGCAAAAATTTATGAGTTCTGCAGATGGCTCGATCAATGCCATCTGAGGAAAGAACGTTAGCAGTAGTTTCTATCTCAGTCTTTCTCTCGCTCTCTCTCTCTCTCACATTCCTCATTGTTGGAGAGTCAAGGCTGGACAATGCCCAAAGTTAGTCATCCGTTCCATCGAAGGTTGCCCCTGGTGACAGTGGAATGTCACTCTGCTTGGAAAGGAGACTTGGCCGACCCTATATTACGGTGGCACTGACGAGAGGGAGACACTATGATAGTTCATGATTTTCTCAGATCGTTGCACTTTTAACTGAGGTCTTTAAGATGGACATGGTATTGATAGGTCAGCATAGAGAAGATATTTCTGCCTGTGGGTGAGGCTAGGACTCAGGGTCATTATTGCAAGCTTATTGAGAATGTGGACTGCCCTATCACATCGAACGATTGGCTGAATAGCATTCAAGGCAAAGTTGGACAAACACTTGAGAGAGAGCCGAGTAGAAAGTGGGATTAGTGGAGGTAGTTCAGCATAGACTGGATGGGCTGAACGGCCTTTTCTTTGCTGTATGGCTCCATGATTCTAGAAGAATGTTATCTCACAGTACAATGGGGCCTTGATCAGATGGGCTGATGGGCTGATGGGCTGAGAAGTGGCACAGGGAGTTTAATTTAGATAAATGTGAGGTGCTGCATTTTGGAAAGGCAAACCAGGGCAGGACTTATACACTTAATGGTCAGGTCCTGGGTAGTATTGCTGAACAAAGAGACCTTGGGGCCCAAGTTCATAGTTCTTTGAAGCTGGAGTCACAGGTAGACAGACAGCGAAGAAGGTATTTGCCTTTATTGGTCAGTGCATTGAGAATAGGAGTTGGGAGGTCATGTAGCGGCTGTAGGCTTTTGTTCGGCCACTTTTGGAATACTGCATTCAATTCTAGTCTCCCTGCTATAGGAAAGATGTTGTGAAACTTGAAAGGGTTCGGAAAAGATTCATAAGGATGTTGCCAGGGTTGGAGGGTTTGAGCTGTTGGGAGAGGCTGAATAGGCCAGGGTTATTTTCCTTGGAGCGTAGGAGACTGAAGGGTAACCTTGTAAATGTTTATAAAATCATTAGGGGCGTGGATAGGGTGAATGGTCAAGGTCTTTTCCCCGGGGTAGGGGAATCCAAAACTAGAGAACATAGGTTTAAGGTTACAGTGGAAATACGTAAAAGGTGCCTAAGGAGCAACTTTTTCACGCAGAGGGTGGTGCATGTATGGTATGAGCTGCCAGAGGAAATGGTGGAGGCTGGTACAATTACAGCATTAAAAAGGCATCTGGATGGGTATATGAATAGGAAGAGTTTAGAGAAATATGGGCCAAATGCTGACAAATGGAACTAGGTGAATTTAGGATATCTGGTCAGCATGGATGAGTTGGACAGAAAGGTCTGTTTCTGTACTGTACAGCTCTATGACTCTCTGACTGTATTGGAAGGATATGTTGAAGGGTGAGGTAAAGAGGGTTGGGAGGAGACTAGGGTCAGGCGTGAAGACTGGCTCAGACCCGTTGGGCCAAATGGCCCATTTCTCTACTGCAAATCCTTTAAAAAAATTAATTCATGAGTTGTGGGCATTGCTAGCTGGACTAGCATTTATTATCCATCATTTATTGCCCAGAGGGCAGTTAAATGTGGACCACATTAGTTGCAAGTCACATATAGGCTAGATAAGACAAAGGTGATAGACTGACAACTTTGTGTTTGGAATTCCCTTCCTTAAAAGGCAATGGAAGCAAAATCTTTAAATATTTCCAAGACAGATGTGGGTAGATAGTTGATTGCCAAGGGGACATAGATTATGGAGGGTATGCAGCCATATAGAATTGAGGTTAAAATCAGATCAGCCATGACCTTATGGAATGGTGGAACAGGCTTGAAGGGCTGAATGGCCTACTATGTTCGCCCCCAAAAGGGCGTAAGTGAACCGGATAGATTTTTGCATCAATAAACAATGGTCACTTGGTCACCACAGAGCTAGCTTTTCACTTCAAACTTTGAAATAAAATGAACTAGAGTCATTGAATAGAGTGTTGGATGATTATTTGGAGAGAAATAGTGTGCAGGGCTAAGGGGAAGTGCATGAGATTGGCACTAGGTAATAGAATTGGTGCAGGCATGATGGGCTGAATGGCCTGCTTCTGCACCTAACAGTTCTGTGAAATTTCACAATCTCCTGTAACGGTGGGATCTCAACCCATGTCACTGGAACATCATGAGAAGTTGCACGGCACCAGGTTATAGTCCAACAGGTTTATTTGAAATCACAAGCTTTCGGTGGGCTCTTCCCCTTCGTCAGGGTGAAGTGAAGTGATTTCACCTGACGAAGGAGTAGCGCTCCAAAAGCTTGTGATTTCAAATAAAGCTGTTGGACTATAACCTGGTGTCATGTGACTTCTGACTTTGTCCACCCCATTCCAATACCGGCACCTCCACATCATTGGAATGTCAGTTCAGGGTTTTCAATTGGGGCAGCATGGTGTCTCAGTGGTTAGCACTGCTGCCTCACAACCCCAGGGACCCAGGTTTGATTCCAGCCTCAGGCGACTGTCTGTGTAGAATGAATAGAATAGAATAGAATAGAATCCCTACGTTATGGAAATAGGCCATGCAGCCTTTTGAGTCCGCACTGATCCTCTGAACAGCAACCCCCTGCTCTACCCTGTTCCTGTTTGTATATTCTCCCTGTGTCTGCATGGGCTTCCTCCCACAGTCCAAAGATGTGCAGGCTGGGTGGATTGACCATGCTAAATTACCCGAGGTGTCCAGGGGCATGCAGGCTGGGTGGATTGGCCATGCTAAATTACCCATAATGTCCAGGGGGTGCAGGCTGGGTGGATTGGCCATGCTAAATTACCCATAGTGTCCAGGGGCGTGCAGGCTGGGTGGATTGGCCATGCTAAATTACCCATAGTGTCCAGGGGCGTGCAGGCTAGGTGGATTGGCCATGGGAAATGTAGGGTTACAGGGATAGGGTGGTATGCTCTTTGGAGAATCAGTGTGGACTTGATGGACTGATTGGCCTGCTTCCACACTGTAGGGATTCCACGATGACTTGTTCACCAGCATTGTCATAATGCCACCATCTCCCCTTCTGAGTTGAAGAAATCACATGAGCACTTTTTGATTACTTTTTTTCCTCCGCTCGTGGGACCTGGATGTTACTGGCTGGGCCAGCATTTATTGCCCATCCCTAGTTGCCCTTGAGTAGTGGCTGTTGGTTTGGAAGGCGTTGTCCAAGGAATTTAGGTGAGTTGCTGCAGTGCAGCTTGTAGACGGTACACACTGTTGCTACTCAGCATCAATGGTGGGAGGGGTGACTGTTTAAATTGTTAGATGGGGCACTTATCAAGCAGGTTGTATTGTCCTGGATGGTGTTAGGCTTCTTGAGTTGGTAAATTACACCAATCCAGGCAAGTGGATGAGTATTCAAGACTGACTGGTAAAGGCTTTGAGGAATCAAGTTGTGAGTTACAGGCACAGAATTCCCAGACTCCCATTCACTTTTTAGTTAAATTTCTGGTCAATGGTAAGGCCCAGGACATTGACATGGCATTCCATGAGTAACTTAGTGTATGTTAGGCGTCTCAAACTGAATCTCTTAAACCCAGAATTGCTGGCTCTGAATCATTAACTACCTGGGAACAGGATTCAAAGCGTGGCAAGGTGGCTCAGTGTTTAGTGCTGGTGCCTCACAGCGCCAGGGACCTGGGTTCAATTCCACTTGCAGGTGACTGACTGGGTGGGGTTTACACATTCTCCCAGTGTTTTTGCAGGTTAACTCTGGGTGCTGTCTTTTCTCCCACTGTCCAAAGATGTGCAGGTTAAGTGGATAGGCCATGCTAAATTGCCCATTGTGTTCAGGGATGTGCAGGCTAAGTGGGTTAGCTGTGGAAAGAACAGTGGTAGGATAGAGGGGTGGGTCTGGGTGGGATAGTCTTCAGAGTGTCAGTGTGAATCTGATGGGCTGAATGGCCTGCTTCCACTCTGTAGGGATTCCATAAAAGCTGTTGAGAGTCTATGTGAACAAATCAAGAAAGGGAAATTTTGAATAGGGCAGAGGAGAAGTGGAGCGATACTGAGTGTTATGTGGAGGTTATGGATGACTGAGCAAATGTCCGAAACTTTACTTTGAGATTAGCTTTGGGGAAATCAAGGAGCATTTTTGCAGAGCTCTTCCTTAGATAATGAAATGATCAGAGCACAATTCATGATCAGATAGATGGCAAACATAAAGTGGGAAGCTGGAAGGAATGTCATTGACATAAAGCATTCTTGAAGCATAGATAGCATTGCCACAGTGAGCTGTTGAAATCAAATCGATTGTAACATTTAAGAGTGGATTGGATGAATCGTTAGACGAGGAAGTAGCAGCAGGTAAAAGGAGAGCGGAGAATAATGATGAGACTTTGCTTTGTGCAGCCAGTTCTAATAAATCTGGAATGCATTATTTAGAAGGGCAATGGAAGCAGATCAAATAATAACTTTTTAAAGGAAATTTGGATCAATACTGAGAGGCCCCTCTTTATATGCTTCTCTTTACAGCCAGCACGTTGGTTAAGTGGTTAGTGCCATGAACCTGGGTTCGATTCCACCCTCGGGTGGCTGCCTGTGGGGAGTTTGCACATTCTCTCCTTCTCTCCGGGTGCTCCAGTTTCCTCCCACAGTCCAAAGATGTGCAGGTTAAGGTGGATCGGCCATGGGAAATTGCCCATAGTGTCCAGGGATGTGCAGGCCAGGTGGTTTGGCCACAGGAAATGCCGTGTTACAGTGTGGGTCTGGGTGGGATGCTCTTTGAAGTGTTGCTGTGGACTCGATGGGCCAAATGGCCTACTTCCACAATGTAGGGATTCTATGATTCTATTCTATGAGAGGGAAATGATAATGAAAAGGCTTTTGGGAAGAAGCACCAGAGAATGGTTTCTTCTATCATGGAGCTGGTTTCATACACAGTGGTAGGTGTCTGGAATGCACTGCCAGCAGGGGTGGTGGAGGCAGATATAATAGGGGCTAAAATTGAATCAGAGATAGTAGGAACTGCAGATGCTGGAGAATCCGAGACAACAAGGTGCAGGGCTGGATGAACACAGCAGGCCAAGCAGCATCACAGGAGCAGAGAGGCTGACGTTTCGGGCCTAGACCCTTCATCAGAAAAGGGGGAGGGCAAGGGGGTTCTGAAATAAATAGGGAGAGAGTGGGAGGCGGATAGAAGATGGATAGAGGAGAGGATAGGTGGAGAGGAAACAAACAGGT
>NC_063338.1:90168736-90202885 GCF_021869965.1 Rhincodon typus | reverse complement strand
AACTCCCTACCTACACTCACCTTTCCTGGCCCCATCCCCTCCTCTTCGACCTGTTTGTTTCCTCTCCACCTATCCTCTCCTCTATCCCTCTTCTATCCGCCTCCCACTCTCTCCCTATTTATTTCAGAACCCCCTTCCCCTCCCCCTTTTCTGATGAAGGGTCTAGGCCCGAAACGTCAGCCTCTCTGCTCCTATGATGCTGCTTGGCCTGCTGTGTTCATCCAGCCCTGCACCTTGTTGTCTCGGATTCTCCAGCATCTGCAGTTCCTACTATCCATGATAGAATTTGCATTAAGTTTAAAAAAAATCTGGAATTACGAGTCCAATGACCGTGAAACTATTGTTAATTCTCAGGACAAAAAAATAAAAAAAACATGATTAACGTTTGTGAAAGAAACTGCCATTCTTCCCCTGGTCTGACTCCAGATCCACAGCAATGTGATTGATGCTTAACTGCCTTCTGAGCAATTAACAATGGGCAATAAATGCAGGCCTAGCTGGTGACGTCCTCATCCCATGAATGATTTGGGAAAAATAAACAGCTTAGCTTGATACCAGCAAGGAGAATCGGCAGTGGTGAATCTGCCCAAGGCATCCCAGATGGTTCCAGGAGAGAGCAACATTTACAATAACGATGAGCGTTTTGTGTCGTGGAGGGGGAGTGAGGCTGCTTCAAGGAATCCTTGGGTTTGTCTAACTTCCTGTGGGCAACAACAGGAGCGGCCTCAGGAAAGTGGAGAGGAGGCTTGTCCGCCATGTGGGTCCCATCATTAAGTTCAAGCTACAGCAGGATAACCTCGCTGACAGTTTGACTAATCTTTATGCTATAATTACACTTCACTTCAAGTGGGAAAAATTGAGACATCCTCAGTGCATGCCTGATCAGCTTCACTTTATTTACATACCCACTAAACTTCCTCTTGTGAAACAAGGCACCAGGCAACCAACATTTATTTATTTATGTGTTGATAGCAATAATTAGAAATGATTAAACTGCTCATTTAATGTAAGTAAAACCAGAGAAAAAAGACCTAATAAAAATTAGTTTCAGAGTGTATTGGATAAAATCTGGCAGCTGACCTGTTTCCAGTTTATGAAGTAACAAGTCAGATTACAAAGAATCTTTTGGATCTGCAGTTTTATAGAGTGGGAATAAATGGGAAAGATAGCTGTTTTTTGTTGGAATTCCATGCAACACGAACAAATGGTTGTGAAGACTTCACTCAATCAACAGTTTGCATTCAAACAGCCCCTTCAACACAGTGAAATGGATTGACATACCTCACAGGGGAGATATCAGACAGAATTTGACACTGAGCCAAAGGAAGAGACATTCGAAATTGCAACCATAAGTAAACATAAAACATAGCAAACAGCATCAGAAGTGGAACATATTGCTGCTTGAGCCTGCTCTACCATTCAGTAAGATCAGACCAGAAGGCCATTGAGCCCATAGAGTCTGCTGTGCCATTCAAGAACCCTAATGCCATTTTTCTTCACTATCCCTATGTCCCTTGATGCCATTCATATGTAGAAATCCATCGATCTCTTCTTTGTGACCAATGCCTAGCTTCCACAGCCACTGGGAGGAGAATTCCAAAGATTCTCCAGCCTCTGAATGAAGAAATTCCTTCATCATCTCAACGAGGAGGAGTTTCTTCAGTGAGGAGAAGGTGAATCTTTGGATTAATTTATTCTTTCATGATATGTGCGAGTCGCTGACAGGGCTAGCATTTGTTGCCCATCCCAAATTGCCCACTTGACCTGAGTGGCTTTCTGGGCCAATACAGCAGGTAGTTAACCACATTGCTGTGGGTCTGGAGTCACGTGTAGGCCAGACCAGGTAAGGACAGCCGTTTCCTCCATTCATGGACGTTAGTGAATGATGGTGATGGTTTCATGGTCACCATTGCTGCGATGAGCTTTATATTCCAGATTTTTTTCCTATTATTAATCTAAATTCCATTAGCTGATGTGATGGGAGCTGAATGTATGCCCAGACAGCGTTAGCCAGTGATTCATTCTGAAATGTAAGTAAGACCAGAATCCACTGGATTACTAGCTTAGTGACACTACCATGAAACTCACCATCAACCCTGGATAACTGGTGAAATTTAGCCATGGAGTATATTCAATACAGAGAAAGGAGAATGGTCTTAAAGGACAAGGGAGAGGTGGAGATATTGTGTTGTGATTGTATCAACGCGACATAGGACTGCAATGTTTAAGATGTCATCTCGCCACTGCTTTCACAACATCATTCAGGATACCAAGTGCTATCTTAATCACAATGTCCACACCCTATTAGCTGCTGAGAGGCTATTTTCCCTTGTGAGAAAGTCTAGGACTGGACTGGGATTAGTGTAGATTGGTCAGTGCAGACTTGATAGCTGAAGGGCCTTTTTGACTTTAAGAACACGGAATACAGGGTTATACTTTTAAGACAGAGATGAGGAGGATTTTTTTTTCTCTGAGGGTAGTGTAACTGTGGAATTCCTTACCACAGAGTACCGTAGAGGCTGGTTTGTTAAGTCTATTGAAGGTAAAGAAAGACAGATTATCAAATGGTAAGGGAATCAAAGGTTATGGGGAAAAGGCAGGAAACTGAGCATTGTCAGATAAGCCACAGTGTTTCTATTCACTCGTGAAACGTGGGCATTACAGGCTGGCCAGCATTCCTTGCCCATCTCTAGCTGTCCTTGAGAAGGTGGTGGTGAGCTGTCTTCTTGAAATGCTGCAGCCCATGTGCTGTAGCTCGACCCACATTGTCCTTCGGGAGGGAATTCCAGGATTTCAAACTAGTGATATATTTCCAAGTCAGGATGGTGAGTGGCTTTGAGGGGAACTTATCTCATTAACTGGCAGAGAAAACTCAATGAATCAAATGACCCACATTTGCTTGGGGTCTAATTCTCAGCCTCTGCCAATTTCCCCGTCTCGCATGTCTTAGCATGGTTTGCCTTCACTGACTTGACTGATTTTAGTGAGGGGAGGCGCGGGAAGGAAACAATCAGCCAGGTGTTCCGATTCCCAGCCCCTACCCAACTGCCAAGCTTGGAAATAAAGGTTGTCCTTGGCTCTGAGATTCCCAAGGAGGAATTGCCTTGCTGCTCCTGGCCAGCACTGGAGACATCAATGTCCAATGGAACCATGGCCCAGCAGGTTCGGGAGAGAAGGGCGAAGAATCGAACGTTAGATTACCCTTTCAAGAAGCAGCTGAGAAGTGTACAGCTGCTAGAGCCATGGTTGCAGCTGCAGGTCGCAATTATGCTGTTCACGCAATGATGCATTCACAATTGGTTAATGCCAATTGGAGATAACAATCTGCTCATTATTATTTTAAATTAAACCTTCAAACACTGCGAAACTCTTTCATCCACGATTTGCCATTCAAATATAGGAACTCTTCAGAGAGACAGAAGGTGAAAGAAAGCTTTAAATAATTGGATGCAAATTACAGGAGTGGATGAATTCTGAGACAACACTTCTCAGCCACCTAATTCCAAACGTAAAACTCTCCAGCCTGCACTGAGTGATCAAGTGATCTGCAGGTCACTCAAACCCAAGGGGCTTTTTCCTAATGGAGACCCAAGGAGGTTTCCCGACTCAAGAAAATTGCTGAGAGTGGTTTAACTATCTCCCAGCTGTACCAAAGAGTTGGAAAGACGTTGTTAGTCAGCTGCTTTTTTTTTAAATCAAAGGAGCTTTCCCTATTGCAGTATAGCACAGACGGAGTCCATTCAGCCTATCAAGCCTGTGCTAGATTTTTTTTGCAAAATAATCCAATCGGTTCTGCTGTTTCCCTGTTACCTTTCAGTAGTTCTTTTTTTCTCCTTCCAGTAATTATCTAATCCCCTTTTTAGAGGTTACTGTTGAAACAGTTTCCAATGCTTGATCCGTGCATTCCAAATCCTATATGCTCGGTCCATGAAAAATATTATTTCTCACGTTTCCTCCAATTTGTTTTCCTTCTAGTTACGGATCCTGGAATCTATTTCCTTGATCTAAACTTTTTTTCCTCATTTTAAACATCTATTATATCTGCCCTTAGCCTTTTCTGCTCTAAGGAGAACAACTCCACCTTCCCTGTCCATCATAGAGTCCCTGCAGTGTGGAAGTAGGCCATTCAGGCCATCGTGTCAACACCAACCCTCTGAAGGGCATCCCACCCAGACCCACCCTCTACCCTATCCCTGTAACCCTGCATTTCCCATGGTCAAGTCACCTGGCCTGTGCATGTTTGGTTTGTGGGAGAGAAACTGGAGCACCCAGAGGAAACAGAGGAAACACAGACATGGGGAGAATGTGCAAACTCAACACAGACAGTCACTTGAGGGTGGAATCAAACCTGAGTCCCTGACACTGTGAGGCAGCAGTAATAATCACTGAGCCACCGTGCCAATATTGGCTATGATAAATTGGGGAAACCTACTTAAAGGGATGACATTGGAAAGTCAATGGTAAACATTCAAAAAGCGCAACAAATGTTCATTCCTGTCTGGTACAATGGTTAAAATGGCAATGGTGCTCAAAGCATGGCATACAAGGGAAATTAGAAATAGCACTAGACTCGATGAAGAGGTATACAAATTGGCAAGAAAAAAGACCACAGACTTGAAGGAGTGGTAATGGTTTAGAATCCAGCAAAGATGGGCAAAGTGATTGATGAAGAAAGAGTACGAGAGTAAGCTTGTGGGGAATATAAAAATTGACTGTAAATGTTTATGTAAGCTTGCACGTTCTCCCTGTGTCTGCGTGGGTTTCATCCAGGTGCTCCGGTTTCCTCCCACAGTCCAAAGATGTGCTGGCTAGATGGATTGGCCATTCTAAATTGCCCGTAGTATCTGGGGATGTGTTGCTTAGGTGGGATATAGGGATATGGGTCTGCATGGGATGCTCTGAGGGCCAGCATGGACTTGTTGGGCTGAATGGCCTGTTTCCACACCGTAGGGATTCTATGATCTATTTTATGATCTGAAGAGAAAAGGTTAGTGAAGACAAATCTAGGTCCCTCACCATCAGAAATGGGACGGTTTACAGTGGGGAACAAAGAAATCGGTGACCAGCTAAACACATTCTTTGGCTCTGTTTTCACAAAGGACACAAATAATATACCAGAAATGTTGGGGAAGACAAGTTTGGTCAGAGGGAGGTGAGACAGCACCTTCCAAATCCATGACTGCTTCCATCTAGAAAGACAAGGACATCAGATACATGGGAACACCACCAGCTGCAAGTTCCCCTCCAAGCCACCCACCATCCTGATGTGGCAACATATCACTGTTCCTTCATTGTCGCTGGGTCAAGATCCTGGCATTCCCTCCCTTAGGGTATCCTGGGTCTACCCTACAGCACAGGGACTGCAATGGTTCAAGAAGGCAGCTCACCAACACTTTGTCAAGGGCAATTAGGGATTGGTAATAAATGCTGGCAAAGCCCACTTGCCAAGAATAAATAAAATAAAAGGAACCGAAGGATGCAACGTCTCAAAATTTGCAGGTAACACAAAGCAGGAGGGAGGGTGAGCTGTCAGGAGGATGCAGAGTTGCTTCGGTGTGACTTGGATAAGCCGAGTGAGTGGGCAAATGTATGACAGAGGAGGTATAATGTGGATAAATGTGAGGTTGTCCACTTCGGTGGACAAAACAGGAAGGCAGATTATTATCTGAATGACGATAGATTGGGAAAGCAGAGGTGCAAAGAGATTTGGGTGCCCATGTACACCAGTCATGGAAAGCATGCAGGTGCAGCAGGTGGTGAAGAAGGCAAATGGTATGTTGGCCTTCATAGTGAGAGGATTCAAGTACAGGAGCAGGGGTGTCTTGCTGCAATTGTACAGGGCCTTGGTGAGACCACACCTGGAGTATTGTGTGCAGTTTTGGCCTCCTTTTCCGAGGAAAGATGTTTTGGTGATGGAGGGAGGGCAACAAAGGTTTACCAGACTGATTCCTGGGAATGGCAGGACTGATGTATGGAGACTGGATTGGTTAGGACTATATTCACTGCAGTTTAGACGAATGAGAGGGGAGGAAATAATCCGAGAAACCTTTAAAATTCTAACAGGTCTAGACAGAGGGAATGGAGGGAAGATGTTCAGAACCAGTGGTCACCGTTTAAGGATGCAAGATAGGCCATTTCGGACCGAGATGAGAAATTTCTTCACTTAGTGAGTAGAATTCTCTCCTATAGAAAGCAGTTGTGGCCAAAATATTGAATGCTTTGAAGAGGGAGTTAAGTATGCTTTTTAAGACTAAAGTGGTGAAAGAGTATAGGGAGAAACTGGAAACAGGGGACTGAGTTGGATGATCAGCCATGATCGTATTGAATGTGAAGCAGACTCGAAGGGGTGAATGGCCTACTCCTGCTTCTGTTTTCTATGTTTCTATGTTTTTACCAAAGGAATTTTCCCACTTTCTCTTACAGGTCAGACAGGCGCTGAAGGACAAGGGTTACCACATACTTGTGATGCAGCTACGGTAAGAGTTTCAAACCCTTTATGTTTCAGCATTTCAGTAAGACCTGTCTTGGTTCCATCAGTCTGTGCTCCATCATTCGTCATCCCAATTAACCATGCCCCATTGTGGCCAAGGCATGGAGAATTAGTTGGCTTTTTCTCTGATCACTTCGCTGCTATTCATTTGTAAAAGAGGGGGCCCCAGCAGCAGAAACTTGGCAAATCAGACATAGGGAGCATTCATGGAAAAGGGAAAAATGACTTAATGAGGAGGTTCTGTGGGAAGACTTTTGAAAGGTATGATGAGGTAAGTTAAACATCCCACTGTATCTGGTGAAATGATTGGTCAGAACTGGAGGTGAAAGAGAAAATCTTGCTTTCGGCGGGAGGATTAATAGTTGGAGTTGTGACTTGCTTGTTGTTCAGCTCTTTGTTGTATTTTTGCAACTGTCTCTCTGTTTTCCCTCTCCCACACCTCGTCGCATATAATGGATTACAGATCTATTGGCTTTGACAGCTTCCATATTTATTTCTGAGTGATATTGGTTAATGAGGATTCAATCATTGAAGGAGCTGTCTCTCGGTTGAGCTTAATCCAATTTTTCTACATTTGAACCTTGCTGGATAAAGAGACATGGCACTGATCAGGACAAATGCAAGAATGCCAAATTTCAAATGATCACAATAATTTAAAGTGCAGGGTGCTAGTTTGTTGGTAGTTTCACCAAGACACTGCTGCGGAGAAAGCAACGAGGAGGTCTAAAAATTTAACTTAGTACCAGACATCCACAATAATGACATGAATTTGTATGTCACCTTTAATGTAGTGAATATCCCAAGGATTGTGAAAACAACCAATGCTGGAGATCACAGTGGATCAGACAGAATCCATGGAACGAGAGCAAGCTAATGTTTTGGGTCTGTGTGACTCTTTGATAGAGCTGATGAAGCTCTGATGAAGAGTTGTCTAGACTCGAAACATTAGCTTGCTTTTGCTCCATGGATGCTGCCTGATCCACTGTGATCTCCAGCATTTGTTGTTTTCAGTACAGATTCCAGCATCTGCAGTAATTTGATCCCAAGGGTTGTCTTCTGTCTCCATTTAATAGGAGAGAGCACTGACAACATAGATTCATAGAGTTATACAACATGGAAACAGACCTTTTGGTCTAACTCGTCCTTGCTGACCAGATATCCTAATTTATTGTAATCCCATTTGCCAGCTTTTGGCCCATATTCCTCTATCCCCCTCCTATTCATGTACCCACCCAGATGCCTTTTAAATGTTGTAATTGTACCAGCCTCCACCACTTCCTCTGGCAGCTCATTCCATACACGCACCACCCTCAACATCTATCCTCTGAATCTCTTTTCCCTTTATCCCTACCCTCAACCTATCTCATTGCTTCTCACCTATCAACAACAAAAAAATACAAAAGCACTTGCTTTAATACAGCATTATTCCTGGCCAAATGTCTTCAAGTACTAAACAAATGATGAAGGGGAGTCAGTTGTGTAGTGGTAATGGCACTGGGCCTGGAGCTCAGACACCTCAGTGAAGTGTAGGAAGTTCAAATCCAGCCATGGCAGATGGCGAAGTTTGAATTTGCTAAAATCTGGAATAACGGTAACCAAGTTGAGTTTTGGGTTTTTTTTAAAACCCGTCTGATTCACTTGTACCCCTTTAGGGAAGGAATTCTGCAGGACTTACCTGATCTGGCCTACATGTAACTCCAGATTCTTAGCAGTATGGACTTAACTGCCCACTGGGCATCTGGGGATGGGCATTAAATGCTGGCCCAGCCAGCAATGCCTATATCTCATGGACAAATAAGAAATCATACAATCCCTACAAGGCAGGAAGTAGGCCATTTGGCCCGTTGAGTCCACACTGGCCCTCTGAAGAGCAACGCACCTCCCCACCCTATTCCTGTCCCATCCCTGTAACCCCGAATTCCCCATGGCTAATGAAACCAACTTGCACATCTTTGGACTATTGGAGGGAACCAGAGCACGAGGAGGAAACCCACGCAGACCTGGTGAGAATGTGCAAACTTCACACAGATAGATGCCCAAGGGTGCAATCAAACCCGGGACCCTTGCACTGTGAGACAGCAGGACTAACGACTGAGCCACCATGCCACCCAACAAAAGTACATTTTGAAATTTAATTAATTTTCTGTAGGAAACATAGCAGCACTTTTCTGCCACAAGACAACAATCTGGCTCTGACCAGGCAATCGTTTTTAGTGATGTCAATTGAGGAATAAACATTCGTGGGGATACTGGAGACAATTCTTTTCCCCTTCTTCAAAAAAAAAAAATCCTGGGACCTATACATACACCCATCAGGCTCATGGGGCTGTGATGCAACAGCTCATCCATAAGAAATTGCAACATCATTGCATCTTTCACAATCTCTCTCACAGCCAATGATGTCCTACTGAAACATGATAATAATGATAATGCATGGAACACAGCGGCCAATTGATGCACAGCAAGCTCCCAGACAGCCAGATGAGGTAAAGGATATTTTTTGTTCTAGTGAGGTTGGTTGAGGGATACATATTCAGGAGGTCAGTGGGAGAACTCACCTGCTGTCCTGTATGATGGTGCCGTAAGATCTTTTACATCTGCCTGAGACAGAGCCTTGGTTTCAAATATCATCTGAAAGGCAGCACCTTCAATATGGGGGAGGCGATGACCTAGTGGTATTATCACTGGACTGTTAATCCAGAGACCCAGATAATGTTCTGGGGCCTAGGTTCAAATTCCACCATGGTGGGATTTGAGTTCAATTTTTAAAAAAATCTGGCATTAAGAATCTTATAACTATGAAACCATTACCAAATGGAACGGGGAGAAATCCATCTGGTTCACTAATGTCCTTTAGGGAAGGAAACTGCCATCCTTACCTGGTCTGGCTTACATGTGACTCCAGACTCACAGCAATGTGGTTGACTCTTAACTGCCCTCTGGGCAATTAGGGATGGGCAGTAAATGCTGCCTGGCCAGAGACGCCCTCATCCTGTGAATGAATTAAAAAAAAATGCTCCTTCCTTACTGCACTGGGAGCAACAGCTTGGAATAATTACTGCAGCCAATAGATCTAAGCTTCAATCCAGGTTATCCCATATTATTATGGTGCAGAAGGAAGCCATTCAGCCCATCATGCCTGCACCAGCTCTGTTATCTAATACCAATCTCTCACCTTTACTTCACATCCCTGCACACCATTACTATCCACAAAGAAACAAGCCAATGCCCTAGAGTGCCACCATGTTTCCAGTTAGTAAATTCATTTTCTAATTCATTCATGCGATGAGGGCATTTATTGCCTCTCCCGGTTTGCCTGGGGGGGGTCAGTTAAGACTCAACCACATTGGGGAAATGAGAGGCAGAAAATGTGGCCATCTGACAGTTTGTTACATAATGTGCAAATGAAGCGAGGGTCTGGAGTCACATATAAAGATAGCAGTTTCCGTTGCTAAAGGACATTAGAGAACCAGATGGGTTTCTCTCCGCTACATTTGGCAATGGTTTCACAGTTATCGTAAGATTCTTAATTCCAGATTTTTACTGAATTCAATTTCCACCATCTGCCATGGCAAGATTAAAACCCAGGTCCCCAGAACATTAGCTGGGTCACTGGATTAACAGACCAGCGATAATACCACTAGGCTGTCACCTCTACTTCCTAACCAAAAGTATTCGCTGAGTGAAAGAGTCCCACATCACCCTTGCTTCGTTTGCACATTATGCAACAAACCATCAGATGGGCTGCAATTTCTGCCCCTCATCTCCAGTGTGCTGGGTCGTTGGAGTGTATGTATTCATTGTTTCCCTGGCTCAGTTGGTTTTGCCCTCTTTGCTGCAGTTATTACATCTTCTAGGTAGGTAGTTACATTGGTGCCAGTTTGCCCTGCAGCAACTCCCCAAGTGACTCCTTCTCATATAATGCAACTGGCTGTTTGTCAATGGGCGGCATCCCTGTTGAACCAATCCTGTCATTGCCAGGCATTCCCATCTGGCAGCGGAAAACCACTTGGGCAAGTAATTGGCAGGTGAAGTGCAGAAGTCGATGAAAGAAGAAAACATGGGACGAGTTGTAACATGAGCTCCCAAGTTGTTATTGCCCATTTAACGCTATCTCACCAAGTTAGAGATCTATTTCCTTTATGTCTCCAAAACCCAAGACCGCAAGGTCAAAAAATGTGATGAAATGTGAGTGGGATTCGAGAACGGATTTTGTGGCAGACCACAAGTATTTTCTTTTCATTGAGCTGGTTCCTGTATAACTTCATTCATTCCAATGTCCTTCCAAAGTTCCTGGCAATTGTGCAGGTTTTGTGCCAGGAAAAATAACTCAATTGTATTTTATTGTGTGCATGTGAGTGAGAGAGAGTGTTTGTGGTATAGGTGTGTGTCTGGGGTGTGTGTGTCGGGTGTATGGGGCATGTGTGTGTATGGGGCATGTGTGTGTGTGGGGCACGTGTGTGTGTGCGTGCACGCACAGGAGGCAAGGAAGGGAGTTACGATTAAACAATGTGGTTAATTGAAAATTGGCTCACTCTCCAATTTAAATAGGTAGTCCAGACTTGCTCGAGACACAGTAGCTGTGGATATTTGATATTGGAATCAGAGATTAACCAGTTCAGCATCTTGGGTGTTCCTTAACATTCTTTAGTTGCGCGGTGATCCTCTGAGGAAGCCTGTAAGGAGAGGTTTGTCCTCCATTTCTGAAACAAAAAAAAATCATTTGCACGAAGTGAAAAGTCACCTATCTCAGTGACTTTTGGTGTTATGTCAACATTGGGTCACTTGCTCTATTCTCTCCTTGTCTGACTCGGTGTGAAGTTTTGTTTAATTATGACTCCTATGAAGTCCCTTGGGTAGTTAAAGGTGCTATGTAAATACAAATTGTTGCTATTTTTGACAGCACACTAATATAGACAGTGACCCACTGAATTAGTGAGAGAAGGCTAATGGAAACCTGCTATTGATCTTGAGGTCAATAGCATCTCATAACTCCTCCTGTGCACTGAAGCATGCTGGGATAGCCAGAGGAGCTGGAGGATGACCATTACCATCCTGAAGTAATCATTTTTCTTCAATTGACTCAATTTCTGCTGGTTCAGTGAACTTTTCTTTAATTCTCTCCTGGGACGGGGGCAGCATTGGCTGGGCCAGCATTTATTGCCCATCGCTAGTTGCCCTCGAGAGATGGTGAGCTGTATTCTTGAACTGCTGCAGTCCATTTGCTGTAGGTAGACCCACAATGCAATCAGGGAGGAAATTGCAGGATTTTGACCCAGCGACAATGAACGATTGGTGATATATTTACAAATCCAAGATAGTGAGGGGCTTGGAGGGGACTTGCAGGTGGTGGTGCTCCCATGTATCTGCTGCCCTTGACCTTCTAGATGGAAGTGGTTGTGGGTTTGGAAGATGCTATTGGAGGGGCCTTGGTGAAATTCTGCAGTGCATCTTGTAGATAGTGCACACCGAGCATTGATGGTCCCAGAGACATAGAGAGGCCTACAGCTCAAAATCAGGCCCTTCAACCCATCGAGTCAATGCTGGTCAAAAACAACCACCTACTATTTGGTAGGTGGAGGGTGTGAAGGTTGAAAGTGATATATGGGGTACCAGTTAGGTTGTGTGTGAGAGAGTGTGAGAGTTTGTTTGTGACAGAGAGTGTGTGGTGTGTGGGTGAGTATAGGTGTGTGAGAGAGAGAGAGAGAGAGAGAAAAATTATGAGCATGTGTGTTTGTGAAGAAGAGTGTAAGTGTGGGTGTGTGTCTGTGTGAGTGAGTGTGTGTTTGTGTGCGCACTAGTGTGAGCGTGAGTGTGTCAGTGAATGAGTGAGTATAAATACGTGAAAGTGCGTGTGTGTGTTCGTGAGAGTGTGTGAGAGAGTGAGAATGTTTGTGTGATGGATCTATTATTCATTAAGTAATGTTTGGCTGACATTCAGCACATGAGGCACTATAGACCTGGAGCTTGGGTGGTTTAGCTCCTCAGCTCAGGCATGGGCCTATTAGTTGGAGTTTATTTTGCATTCTGCATACTTTTCTGTTTGAATGGAATAGGAGTTGTGTTTGAGCCGAGGATGGAGGGGAAGAGATTAAAGTTACTTTTCTATTGAGTGAATGCCCATGTGATTTTAGTGCTAATCTCCTAGGTTTACTGCTTGTGCTTATTTGAGTGGTTGAGGCAGGTCATGTGGTCACATTTAGAGAGTGGTGATGTCCTGAGGCAAACACGAAGGAACAGGGAGGAAATTCAAAAATTTTTCTGAAGAAGGGTCTAGGCCCGAAACGTCAGCCTTCCTGCTCCTCTGATGCTGCTTGGCCTGCTGCGTTCATCCAGCTCTACACCTTGTTATCTCAGATTCTCCAGCATCTGCAGTTCATGCTATCTCAGGAAATTCAAAAAGACGGGAGAGACTGCATTTGTATAGCAGCTTGCACAACCTGAGGGCGCTTCCTGAAGCGTTTTACAGCCAGCGATGTACGGTTTTAAATCATAGAGACCTTTGTACTGGAATGTGGAGGTTGAAAGGAGAAAGAATCTGTGTGGCCAGTAAACCCCACCCCCCGCCAAACTCCTCCACAAAATTCCGGCACATACCTGACTTTCTGTTCTGAGGAAGGGTCATCGGACCCGAAATGTTAACTCTGCTTTTTCCTTCACAGATGCTGCCAGACCTGCTGAGCTTTTCCAGCAACTTTGTTTTTGTTCCTGACTTTTATCGCTTCACCAAGTGACATTGGTGCCTTCAGCTCCTGATTTCCCTTCCTTAAATCTCTGTGTCCCCCATCATATGCCTCTTCTGAGCAGGTACGTGGGGGGTTTGAGGGCACACAATTCCCAACTCCAGAAAGCCGACCAAAGAAGTAGTGACCAGGACTTTCCGACTTTCATTCCGACGGGGCCGAGTTCTCTGGAACAGGGGCTGGGAGAGGGAGGCTGAGCTGGCCTCCACCAAAGGCCGGGCTCTGTTCTTCAGAACTTTGTCAAAGATCTGAAAGAAAGAATAAAATGAGAAAAGAAAGCCCTCACGTCCCCTCAAGCTCCCAAGCACTTCCCATCCCCTGTCCGTACCAACCAATGCCCACCATTCATCCTCTCCAAAGCCCTTCATACTCACCCTCTGATCCTCCATGCCAACCTGTGCCCCTCTCCCCTGTGAAGGTTAGCCCCTCTGTGCACTCCCATGACCTCTCGTATCCTTCCATTCCAGCCTGTTCCCCTCTGCCAGTTACCCTCAATATCAATATTTGACCCTCTATGCACCCTCTGGTATCATTGATGCCCTAACTTATACCCCTCTGCCTTCATACCTTCAACATGAACTTTTGCCCCTCTATGCACCCAGTGACCCCTCCTGGACAACCCATGCTTTCCATCAACACCCCCATGGCCCTTTATAGGCCCGTGCTGTCTTAATGCCAACTTGTGCCAAACTTGTGCTCATCGCTGTTCCACCTACCACGCCAACTTACCTAATATCTAATGCGAGAAGACCTCAGGACCCAGGCTGAGATGAATTAAAGATCTCAAGTGTCTATTGATAAATTCACCACTTCAGGGAAAATAAAAACAATCTCATTGATGTAACCCTTTCACTGCATTTATCTTCGTATTACCTGTTATAAAAACAAGTTTTTTTTTCATAGAACTCACTTCAAAGAATGTTTAACTACAATGGAGCTGTCAATCAAACTGTTAACTGAAGACACCCCACTGTGATAACAAAAGGTTTTGAACTCAGTCATGCCACACTAATCGTGTGACCTTAGTACTCAGTCTTAAATCAGCAGATAGAGTGAAACTACAAGGACTGATTTCCTTTATAACACTGCAGGCAGATTATTTTCTCCATTACTTAAAATAAAAAGGTCTAAACACTCTGACAACTTGACAGCTCTCTTAACAATTAGAATAAGTTTATGCACATTTCACACACATCCATGTCTCCTTTCAACAATTGTAATGACTATCCTACATTGTCCAAGTGACCCTCTGCCTCTCTCAAAGGGCAGTTGACCGTCCCTAAATATCCAAAAAGGTATCTTACCTTTCTAAAGAACTATAATAAATTCAGATATTCCTGCCAGGTCTAAAGTGTAAAAGTCCCATTTTGACGAGGTGTTGGAGGCTGGTACAATTACAAAATTTAAAAGCCACCTGGATGGGTACATGAATAGGAAGGGTTTAGAGGGATATGGGCCAAATGCTGGCAAATGGGGCGAGATTAATTTAGGATACCTGGTTGGCATGGATGAGTTGGACCGAAGGGTCTGTTTCCTTGCTGTTCTGTGATGCATTGGATCAGCCTGAAGCAGTTGCATTTTAAGACGTGTAGTTGATGTAGTGAAGCACTGATGTGCAAATTTCAAACCTGGCCCCATTTCCTTCTCCCTGGAGAAAAGGTGGGGGTTGGGTCCGGGTGCAGGATTTCTGGGAGTTCTGCCTTCAGAGCCGTCTCTTGTTAAATAGAGACCTGGGATTCACAGTTTCTGTTGGAGATTTAAGAAATTGCAAGGCAGGCACTTTATTATATGTGACTCCAGTGTGCTCACAGTGTGGCCAGATCCCCACCAAACCCTCTCTCCCTCCTGCACCGCCAACACAGCTCACTTTCACCCTCTTGGCTGCCCATCCTTGCTCTGAGTTCAGAGGAATTTAATGTAGACTGTATGTTTATAGGTCCCCACTGAGAGATAATTTATTGTTGAAAAATTGCACTGTTTTTATTACTTTGTAAGAAAAGTTGTAGAAACAGGCTTTTTACATTAAGAGAAAGGCTTATAAATATTTCTGAATATTCCTCTTTAAAACAAATATTTGGCTGTGAATCCACGTAGCCATTAAGAGAGAGGCAAGTTATAGAACTGATAATGGTTTGAAATTTCTCAAATACCACAGTAAAAGTTTAATGGCCCTGTTGTATGATGGTTATATTGAATGATTGAGGGGGCTGGAGGTATTGTTGGTCTGTAAATGCTGAATGCTAGTTCGGTCCAATCATTAGTTATTTGTGCACAATCCTATACCTATCTGAAACCCTTGAATGTATATCCATATTAGATACAAACTACAGTCTGTCCATCATCTACAATGCACATGTCAGGAGTGTGATGGAATACTCCCCACTTGCCTGGATGGGTGCAGCCCCAACAACACTCACAAAGTTTGACACAATCCAGGACAAAGCAGCCCATCTAATTGGCACCACACCCACAAGCATCCACTCCCTCCACCATCAACGCTCAGTAGCAACAGTGTGTACTGTCTACAAGATGCACTGCAGAAGTTTACCAAAGATCCTCAGAGAGCACCTTCCAAACCCACGACCACTTCCATCTAGAAGGACAAGGGCATCAGACATATGGGAACACCACCACCTCCAAGTTCCCCTCCTAGCCACTCACCATCCTGACTTGGAAATATATCGCTGTTCCTGCATTGTCATTGGGTTCTTCCTTGTAAATCTTCTCTAAGAATGCATTTTCACTCAAGGAATTTCATTGATGAGATGGTGAGTGGTGATCGTTAGACCAATGTGTTACATGGAACTGCAAAATCCTACATACGTCTTAGAGATAGTGTATGACCAGCTAATTTGTTGGTTTTCAGTAAATTCCTATGTCTCCTTGGTATTGTGACATGCTTAACATAGAATCTCATAACACAAGAGAATGCCAATCAGCCCACAGTGCCTGTACTGGCTGTTTGGCAGAGCTATCCAATTACTCCCACTCTCCTTGCTCATCATGCTTGTAGCTCTCCAACCTTTCTTTTCTTTGTGAGAATTTCTTCAATTCTTTTTCTGTTTCAGGTCACAGCTCTAACATTTCTCCAAGTTCTGTGATCTAAGTTACTTTTGCATCAGTTTAGCAGTGTTTTGGGATTAATTTGGCCTGCCTTGAGAACTTGGGGTAATATTTGCATAAATAAATAATGATTCTGGAGAGACAAGGGGAGAGCTGCTAAACTTGAAAGGTTTCCATGATTTGAGACCTACTGTGAGATTATAGTTGATTGATTTGGAGGCAACTTATAATGGATCATATCCTGCTCACTCCCTTGTCTAATCATATGTAGGAGCAGAATTAGGCCTTTTGGCCCACCATCAAGTCTGCTTGATCACTCAATCATGGTTGATTTGTTTCTCAACCTCATGCTCCTTCCTCCCCTCCCACCACTGTAACCTTTGATCCCCTTACTAATCAAGAACCTATCTCTGTTTTAAAGACACTCAATGACTTGGCCTCTACAGCCTTCTGTGGCAATGAATTCCACAGATTCACCACCATTTGGCAGAAGAAATTCCTCCTCATCTCAGTTCTAAAGGTTGATCCTTCACTCTGAGGTTGTGCCCTAGGGTTCTCTCCTACTAGCAGAAACATCTCCTCCATGTCCACTCTATCTAGGCCTCTCAGTATCCTGTAAGTTTCAATCAAATCCCCCTTCATCCTTTTAAACTCCATCGGGTACAGACCAAGAGTCCTCAGCCGCTTACGCTAAGCCTTTCATTGCTGGGATCATTCTTGTGAACCTCCTCCTGACCCCCTCCAAAGCCAACACACCCTTCCTACGATATAGGGCTCAAAACTGCTCACAGTATCCCAAATGTGGGATGCCCCAGCCTCATACAACCTCAGCAGTACATCTCTGCTTTTGCTTTCTAGTCCTTTTGAAATGAATGCTGTCTTTATGTGCTTCGTCCAATGGGGCAGAGGTGGTAAAGTCAAAGGCTCAGTTTCTGACCTGACTTAATGGTAAGACAGATTTTTAATCATGAAGGGAACTAAGGCTCATGGGGAAAAGCCAGGAAACTGGGGTTGAGGATTACCTGATCAGCTATGATCTCATTGAATGGTGGAGCAGACTTGATGGACTGAATGGCCTACTTCTGCTTCCTCATTTTATGAATATGTTGTTGCAGTTGAAACAAGATTAATTTCGAAACCCAAACAAATGTTCAGCTGCCACAATATCCACCAAAATAAGACCTTGGCTGCCTTATGTCCACCTGGTTCTTATCAAACAGTAGTGTTTAAACAAGAAAGTTATGATTCTTTTTGTGCTGATCAAGTCAAGGTTGCCGGCTCTGGCTGCACATATTCCTGAAGTTACATCTCACAATTTCTCCCCTTGGCCCCACTCAGTGAGAAAACCTTTCTTTCCACTCTCCATCTTACCCACTTCCCATTTTATAATTAGTATGTAAATGTTTTGATTCTTTTTCTTAAAAGGCTGCTATGATTTTTTTTCCTGGGCTTGTTTTGCTTGCTTAGAGAAGATTTACAGGGCAGGACCCAGCAACAGGGAAGGAACAGCGATAGATTTCCAAATCAGGATTGTGAGTGACTTGGAGGGGAACTTGGAGGGGGTGGTGTTCCCATGTATCCGCTGCCCTTATCCTTCTAGGTGGAAGTGGTCGTGGGTTTGGAAGGTGCTGTCTGAGGATTTTTGGTAAGCTTCCATGCAGAAGGTAAATTTCTCACTCCTGTAGAGTTCAGAATCTTTAAATATCTTTAAAGCAGGGGTAGATAGATTTTTGATTGCCAAGGGGATGAAAGATTGTCCGGGGTATGCAAGAATGTAGAGTTGAGGTTAAGATCAGATCAGCATGATCTTATTGAATGGCATAGCTGTCTGGAAGGGCCAAGAGGCCTAATCTTGTTTGTTGCTCCTATAAACTCAATGTCTGGATGAGGAACATTAAAGCTGGTGAATTGAGCTCTGTGAATTAGGAGCAAGTGCTCCTAGGAGTACAGAAGAGGCCCTTCAGCCCCATTGAGTCTGTAATGCCAAAAATACACTGCTACTAGTCCTACTTATAGAGTCATAGAACCCCTACAGTGTGGAAGCCAGCCCTTCAGCCCATCATGTCCACACTGACCCTCCGAAGAGCATCCCACCCTCCCCCCCCAAACCCTATCTCTGTAACCCTGCATTTCCCATGTCTAATCCACCTAACCTGCACATTCCTGGTTACTATAGGTAATTTAGCATGGGCAGTCCACCTAGCCTGCACATCTTTGGACTGTGGGAGGGAACTGGAATACCTGAAGGAAATCCACACCGACACAGGGAGAATGGGCAAACTCCACACAGGCAGTCACCTGAGGGTGGAATCCAACCTGGGTCTCTGGTGCTAACCACTGCTGCCCCACTTCTCGTACTAGGCCCACAGTCTTGGACGTTGTGACACTTTTTAGTACTTTTTAAAGATTGTGAGGTTTCCTGCCTCAGTCCATTCCAGACCCACCCCCCACCCTCTGGGTGTGAAATGTTTGCCTCAGACCCTCGCTAAACCTCCTGCCCTTCACTTTAAAAGTAGGAGCCCATATTCTTGACCCTTTGACTAAGGGGAACAGCTGCTTTCTCTCCACCCTGTCCATATCCCTCAGAATCTTATACACCCCTAGTGTGTTAGGGTTAGCGTTAGGGTTACCTCTCTATGGTAATTGTGAGGCAGGAGACTATGTGTTCACACCCCACTCATTAATGCAGAATCCCAGTGCCTCTCAGAGGGAGCGCTGCCTTTCAGGTCAGTCCCTGTGCATTGATGCTAGACTCCTCACAACACTATTGGGAGAGTGGTAGAGTTAGCCCTGCTCTCCTGACTAACATTGTTGCTTAACCAACATCATTGGAACAGACAATCTAGTCATTCTCACGTTGCTGTTTGCAGAATGGGGCATGGTTTGAGCACTGGTTAACAGAAAGTGTGGGAATGGATGGGCTGTTCTCCGGTTGACAGGCTGTGACAAAGTGGACTAATGCAAGGATCAATGCTTGCGCTCAGCACTTATTGAGCCAATGACAATGATTTGGACGTGGGAACAAAATGTAATATTTCCAAATTTTTGGATGATAGAAAACAAGATCAGAATGCGCCTGCTGCAGCAAAGAATTCCACAGATTCACAACCGTCTGAGAGAAGAAATTCCCCTGCATGTGTTTTAAATGTGTGATCCCTTATTCTGAGAGTATGCCCTCTGGTCCAAGACTCTCCGAAAGAAGAAAGCAATCTTTTCCGCATCTACTGTAACAAGTCCCTGAAGAATCTTGTATTTTTCAATAAGGTTGCCTCTCATTCTTCTATTTCCAATGAGAACAGGTCCAATCTACTCAGCCTGTCCTCACAAGACAGTCCCTCCCTACCTGTGAACCATCTGTGGACTACCTCCAATGCCAATATCTCTTTCCTTAGATAAGTGCCCCAAAACTGTTCAGTGTTCCAACTGTGGTCTGACTAGTGCTATACTGGACTGTTCTTGTTTTCTAGCCAGTTGGCCGGGTATGTCAAGTGTCTTTTCCAAACGCAGTTGTCTGACAGTTAAGGCTTTTCCTGTCCCATGTTTCTGTCTCCCTCCTAGATTGAAGGCTTCCTACGAGTGCCTGCAGGGTGAGCCAAGTCTGGCAGCAATTACTGGATATGCATCTATTTCCGGGCTCCTCCGTGCACCCTGTGACATGTCCCAGTTTTATTCCAATGGAATCTTTGTGTCTGTCTGTGTCCTGCGGAGGAGGCTTGTAGTTGACTGCCCAACCTGTTGAGGCTCGCCCTTATAATTCTGTGGAACAAGATCGTCTGTGTGCCTATAATTTGTTGGGCTTTTCAGTGCCCTCTGGGCTGCTGTGTGTTACTCTGTGGAGTAATTTTGTCTGCACTGGCGTTGGGGGGGGGGGGGGGGGGGGGAGCGGTGATGAATGGGATGACGGATGGATCATTAGCAGTAAGTTTCAGAAAGGGAATTGCGTTTCTCATTCGAGAAAACAAATGAAACACTTGCGGGCCTGTGGGGAAATAAACACGAGGACTGGAACTCATTGGGTAGCTCTCTCAAAGAGCCAGCAGCAGTCCAGTGGGCCAAATGGGCTGTTGCTTTGGGTTCTGTTTTGAAGGGACTGGAGTCTCAGCTGAAATATTGTGTACAGTTCTGGGCATCACATGATAGGAAGGATGCGAGCACGTTGGAGAGAGTGCCGAAATGATTGACCAGAATGGTCCCTGGAATGAGAAACTTCAGTTACCGGGATAGATTGAGGAAGTTAAAGAATGGAAGAAATAGAACCAGGATTAGACCACTCAGCCCATCCACCCTGCTCCACCATACAATCCAATCAAGGCTAATCTTGGACTTCAATTCCACTTGCCCACCTACTCCCCATGACACTCAATTCCCTGAGCGATCAAAAAGCTCTCTATCCCAGCCTCAGATATATTGAGCAAAGGAGCATCTAAATCCTCTGGGTTAGAGAATTCCGAATCTTTGACTGAAGCAATTTCTCCTCATCTCAGTTCTAAATAATCAGCCCCTTTCCCTGAGGCTGTGAAACAATTTCACAACTTTTCATGCCCCTGTCTAACCTCTGCACAAAACAGACCTAATTCATTCAGCCTGTTATCATTGGACAGTGCCCTATCCCTGTCCCCCAATGAGTGAATCTCACTGTATCTCCCCTTGTGCAAGTTATAGGAACATAGAATGTCTACAGTGTGGGAGCAGACCATTCTGCCCATTGAGTCTACACTGACTCTCTGAAGAGCATCCCATCCAGACCCAGCCTGGCCCTGTAACCCTGCCTTTCCCATGGCTAATCCATCCAGCATATACATCCCTGGATACTATGGGCAATTTAACATGGCCAATCCACCTAATCTGCACATTTTGGGACTGCATGGAAACAGGAGCACCCAGAAGAAACCTACACAGACATGGGGAGAATGTCCACACAGACAGTCACCTGAAGGTGGAATCGAACCCTGGTCCCTGGTGCTGTGAGGCAGCAGTGGTAACCACTGAGCCACTGTGTCAGCCTGAGAGGTTGAGAGTGTTCAGTTATGTGTAGAGACTAATGAGGCTGGGACTTTTCTCCTTTAAGCAGAGAAGGCTAAGGGGAGTTTCAATATGGGCTTTCAAAATCATGAATGGTTTCGATAGAGTGAGAAGAGTTTTGCAGTGGTTCAAGGAGGCAGCTCACCACCAACCCCAACCCCACCCCCACTATCTCAAGGCAACGAGGGATGGGAAAGAAAACACTGGCCAGGCCCCCAAGATGACAACACCCATGGCTCACAAGTGAATTAAATTAACAAAGGACTAGTGGGAAGAGAAATTGTGTCAGTCAATGGTTTGGAATTCTCTATCCCACAGAGGGTGGTGCGTGTGTGGAATGAACTGCCAGAGGAAGCCGTGGAGGCTGGTACAATTACAGCATTTAAAAGACACCTGAATGGGTATGTGAATAGGAAGGCTTTAGAAGGATATGGGTCAAATGCTGACAAATGGGGCTAGATTAATTTAAGATAGCTGGTCAGCATGGACGAATTAGACCAAAGGACGCTGTACAGCTCTATGACTTTAAAAGCAATGAACAGGTGACAAAAGGACAGCAGAGAGGGCAGGTTCACATTATGGAGCAATAACAGAAGGGAAAAAGTGGGTCCAGAGGACATGTAAGTGGCAACACTGCAACCATCAACAGCTCACACCATCTGAAAAGATAGGAATGGTAATTTGGGTCTGAAAGCGCTGAACTCAGTGTTGAGATTGCAAGTGTTTAAATCAGACAGTGTTTCTCATATTCCTGTCGAGCTTTATTGGAACAGTGTGACAGACCAAGGCCAGAGCTTTCAGTGTGCTGCTTATTAATGTTCTCAAGCAGACAGGGATGACTTAGAAATGAAAGCAAAATACTACAGATGCTGAAAATCTGAAATAATACCCAAACAGTTCTGGCAGCATCTGTGGGCAGAGAAACAGAGTTTTGTAGATTTACCTAGAACGCAAAGCACTGCAAAGAAAAACCCCATTTGGTCTAACTAGCTTGTGTTAATATTTATATCTTTGTATCTTCCATATGTATAAGACTGTAAAGCATAGCAGCAGAAGTAGGACAGTCAGCCCACTGAGTCTGCTGTACCATGCAATGAGATCCTGCCTGAACTGATAACCCTCAACTCCACTTGCCCACTCACACACTCACACACACACACCCGGCCATCAATGATTTCCTTACTGATGAAAAATCTATCTCAGCCTTGATTGTACTTACTGATCCAACCTCAAACAGCCCTCTGTGGTAAACAATTCCACAGATTCACTACCCTCAGACAAGAAATTCCTTCCTCATTTCTGTGTGACCCCTTATTCTGAGATTATGCCCTCTGAGTCTCTAGGATCAGGGGGAAACAATCTTTCAGTATCTACCCTGTCAAGTCCTCTAAGAGTCAAAAAAACTGCAGATTCTGGAATCCAAGGTAGACAGACAGGAGACTGGAAGAACACAGCAGGCCAGGCAGCATCTGGAGGAAAGGAGCAGTCAATGTTTCAGGTATTACCCTTCTTCAGGACTGGATGTTGGGGTAGGGAGAGCTGCAGATAAAGAGGAGGAGAGGGGGGCTTTAAAGAGGTCACAGCAGTGTGGCAATGAGAAAGGGACTCACTGAGTTCATGTCTGAGGGAGGTAGAGAAAAGCCCCTAAGAATCTTGTACATTTCGGTAAGATTTTCTCTCATTCTTCTATAATCCAATAACGACAGGCCCAACCTACTCAACCTCTCCTCATAATACAGTCCCTCCATACCCAGGATTTATTTTCTTCTGGACTGCCTCCAGTTATATTCTTCCTTACGTAAGAGGAGCAGAACAGAGATAGGAACTGCAGATGCTGGAGAATCTGAGGTAACAAGGTGTAGAGCTGGATGAACACAGCAGGCCAAGCTGCATCAGAAGTGGGAAGAAGGGTCTAGACCTGAAACGTCGGCTTTCCTGCTCCTCTGACGCTGCTTGGCCTGCTGTGTTCATCCAGCTCTACACCTTGTTAGTTCAGTGCTCCAGCTGTGGTCTGACTACTGAGTTCTGAGGAAGGGTTACCAGACCTGAAACGTTAACTCTGTTTTCTCCTTCACAGATGCTGTCAGACCTGCTGAGTTTTTCCAGCAACTTTGTTTTTGTTGTGGTCTGATTACTGCCTTGCATAGTTTTAGCAAAACTTCCCCCATTTATATTCTTTTCCTTTGAAATAAAGGAGAACATTCCCTCTGCTTTCAGTATTACCTGCTGAACTTAGATATTAGCTTTTGTCTGATTGATGGACAAGGAATCCCATTTCCTTCTTTTAAATACTATTTGTCCTGCTAAAGGGCAGAACCTTATGTTTCCCACATTATATTTCACCTGCAAAACTTTTTTTGCCCACTCACTTAAACTGTCTACCTCCCTCCACATTTCTGATTATCAGCATGACCCTCTGACATATACACCAAATCTCTCCTGAGCTGCATCTACATTTTTCATTTACGACACTGACAGCGGTCACAAGCTCCACATTCTCACCATCCTCTGAGAAAAGATGTTGAATGGATGTATTGTGAATGGACCATTGGAATCAGGAGACCTACCTTGCAAATTAACCAATCTGTTTCCTTTCAGGCACGCCTCACAAGTCCCGCCACCCTGGTTGCCAAGCCGCTAGACAGACACCATGGGTGTATCGCAGCTGGTGACCTGCTGTCTTTCTGTCCCATGTTGCCTGCTCATCATCAGGTGCAATTCCATGGCCTTGCAGAGTTCAGAATGCCTTCTAGAAAATGAACTTCAGTGTAACAAGAAGGACCATCCAGTTGTGAACTTTAACGGTAAGAGAACAAGCATCAAAAGAAACTGCAGGTGATATCTTTTGGAAGATGTTGAGATGAGTGGTCGCTGTTGCTGGAAATATGGCACATTTCTTAACGACTTCAATAAAAGCAGGAAGTGCTGGGAGAAACTCAGAAACTACTTCTGAAGCAGAGTCACACTGGACTCAAAACGTTAATTCTGTTTCTCTCTCCACAGAAACTACCAGACCTGTTGAGTTTCGCTAGCATTCTGTTTTTATTTCTGATCCCCAGCATCCATGGTATTTTGCTTTTATTTCCACCTTTGTACTCAACTCACTCAAGATTAATGACTCTTGCTTATTCACCTGAAGTTCCACTGGGGCGACATGATGGCTCAGTGGTTAGCACTGCTGCATCACAGCGCTAGGGACCTGGGTTTGATTCCAGCCTCGGGTGACTGTCTGTGGGGAGCTTGCACATTCTCCTCTGTCTGCATGGGTTTTCTCCGAATGCTCCGGTTTTCTTTCACAGTCCAAAGATGTGCAAGCTAGGTGGATTGGCCATGCTAAATTGCCCATAGTGCCCAGGGATGCTCTTCAGAGGGGCGGTGTGGACTTGTTGGGCTGAATGGCCTGTTTCCACATTGTAGGGATTCTATGATTCTATATCTGCTCAAAGTTCAGGTGGCCAGCATCTTTAGACAATTCACCATCTCTCATCCTAGTGAGTACTTCAGAAACGCAACTAGATTAGCCATACATGATGTATCCTTTATAAATCCACACTGACCCTTTCTGTTCAACTTATACTTGTTCAGTCCCTCTGGCTACTGATGGATACTGGTGTTCCTCTCAAAACTGATGTTACAATTAAACGTCTCTAGATAACTGATTTCTCATATCTTGCAAACCTTTTTAAATAATCAAGTCACATTTGGAATTTTCTGTTCCAAGTGGACAATTTCTGAATCTAGAGAGTTTTGAAAATTTTTCGCAGTGTGCCTGTAATTTTCTTGGGTTTTTCTTAAAATATACTGATGTGGAAACAGCCATGCTTTGGCATTTTAACTGAAAAGTCCCATTATTTTCTCCATCACCGTTCTTACTTGTATCATGTTATTAGTCTTGCTGATACCAGATTTTTTTTAATCCCCTTCCTCCATTATGACCACTTATTGTAAAACCTTAATTCATCAAGTCTGCCATTTCCTTATTTTCCTCTGTTCCCCAGTGATCACTTCCTTGGAGTAAGAAGGTTGTGAGTTCAAGTCTGACTACAGATATACAAATAGACAATCGAGGCTCACGTTCTAATGCTAAACTGTCAGAGATGTTGTCTTTCTAGATGAGGCCCTTTCCAACAGCACTATTTTGAAGTAGAACAGGCGAATTGACCCTGTTGATTCAGCCAATATTTATCTTTCAACAAATAATTCTTCACTGAATAATCTGGTCATTATAATATTGCTGTTGGTGGGAGCTTGCTGTAGGCAAATTGGCACCTTGGTTTCCAGTATTTACAATGGTGACTGTATTTCAGAATTGGCTGTAGTGTAATAATGGACATCCTGAAATTGGGAAAGGCACTATGTTAGTGCAGACTTTTCAATATTTTTTCATCTGATCCTGCAAACTTGCTCAGATACCATACCTCTGCTAAATTGCTCATCTTTAACACACTGGGGAGCGCAAGTTCATAGTTCTTTGAAAGTGGAGTTGCAGGTAGACAGGGTAGTGAAGAAGGTGTTTGGTACGCTTGCCTTTATTGGTCAGTACATTGTGTATAGGAGTTGGGAGGTCATGTTGCAGCTGTATAGGACATTGTATAGGACATTGGTTAGGCCACTTTTGGAATAAGTGCAATTCTGGTCTCCCTGCTATAGGAAGGATGTTGTGAAATTTGAAAGGGTTCAGGAAAGATTTACAAGAATGTTGCCATGGTTGGAGGGTTTGAGCAGCAGGGAGAGGCTGAATAGGCTGGGGTTATTTTCCCTGAAGCATCGGAGGCTGAGGGGTGAACTTACAGAAGTTTATGAAATCATGAGGAGGGCAGAAAGGGTAGGGGAGCCCAAAACTAGAGGGCATAGGTTTAAGGTGAGAGGGGAAAAATTTAAAAGGGACCTAAGGGGCAACTTTTTCACACAGAGGGTGTTGTGTGTATGGAGTGAGCTGCCAGAGGAAGTTGTGGAGGCTGGTACAGTTACAACATTTAAAAATAGGAAAGGTTTAGAGAGATATGGGCTAAATGCAGGCAAATGGGACTAGGTTAATTTGGGATACCTAGTCAGCATGGACGAGTTGGACCGAAGGGTCTGTTTCTGTGCTGTACTGCTCTAAGACTCTATGATTATGGTGTGAAGCAGTGGGGTTTGAGGAGTGGGAGTTGGCGATAAAAAGAAAATAAGCCAGAGATCACAAACCCAATCTTTATGAGAAAGGTTGAAATGTTTTAAATCCTTCGCAGGCTGTAAAGTAGTAACACTTGCTGTCTAACTGGGAATGTGAGCTTTGACTGTCGTAAATAGTTCAGAACTTGATTTGAGGATTAGTTCCATTTGGAAGAATGTTCTATAGCTTTGCAGCAGCGTGATGAGTGAGATTGATTTCAGATTATTGACAATGAGTCAAAATATGTTGTCTTCAGTGCTTGATAAAAGCATCCCGTTGCCTTGGTAACTTCTCCTGAAAGACACAGCTAAGTTTTTAAAAAGGTGGGATGTTGCTTTCTACAGCATGAGGATGATTTGACTTTCTCACCAAATTCTCTTTTTGTGTTTCCTGATGGTGTTTACTGAAAATTCGCACTGACAAAAATATTCTCTCGTCTTCACATCTGGCACTAGCTGTCAACATGAGGGATAATGTGTTGTTTGTGCGTGTGTGTGTGTGTGTGTGTGTGTGCATATGCATGTTTCTGTACATAGTTTTATATGTGCGTGAGTATGTGTGTTTCTCTGCATGTTTCTATTTGTGTGCATGTATGTGTGTGTTTCCATGTTTCTGTGTGTGTGTGCACATGTGTGCATTTCTGTGTGTGTCTGTATTTGTGTGTGTGTGCGCGGTTTGTCTTTGTGTGCATGTGTTGTGTGCATGTGAATGTTTTTGTGTGTTTGTACATGTGTTTGTCCTTTGTGTGCGGCTGTGTGCATGCATGTAAGTTTTGTGTGTGTTTGTCTTTGTACGTGTGTGTGTGTGTGTCCTGTGCGTGCCTTTGTCTTTTTGCGTTTGCACATATGTCAGTTTGTGTGTCCGAGAGGGCTGTGTACATATATCTTTGTCCTTGTGCATTTGTACGTGTGTATGTATACACACAGTACGTGTGTGTGTGTCTGTGTTTTATTTTCTCAACTCATCCCTTTATAATCTATAACTGGTATAAACAGAGGAATTAGTTTCTCTCTATACAACTTGTCAACCTTTCTAAATCATCTTAAAACTGCCCAAGAAGATCACACCATTATGTTCTATACACAAGGGACTACATGCCTGGTTGGGGGGTGGGGGGCAGCCCATTTAACCCCAGTATCATTCTGGTGAAACTGTGTTTGATCCACTCTGAGACCCTGAGGTGTGTCAACCTCAGCTGAATGTGGTTACTTCCAATATACGGCATAACACGAAAGTGCCCAGCAATAAGCCCAGTGCGGGGTAGGTATTATTTGACGGGCCAAGTGAGTTGCATGTCCCAACCATTCATGCTCTGGATGTTACAAAGGGAAAGAGTAACATAATGCTGTAAAAGTGCTGGCGATTGGGCAGCTGATGGGCCGAGACTTTAAGAAGGCATTGTTTCTTTGTGATTGCCCAAAGGTGCTGACTGAGAGTTGGCAGCCTGCTTTCAACCGTTGTCACGGTAACCCAAGAATCCATCAGAATTACAAACCCCTCACCCCCCATGATAAAAGCAGAAAGTTAAGTCTTGGCATTCAGTTTCAATTCATTTTAATTTAAAACCGTGGCATTGACAGATAACAGACTGCGCTTCCCACAGCCGGAGGGTCTCATAAAACTAATGACAGCAAAGGTTACACTTTGATGGGAAGGATGTTGGTCTGCTTATAAATTAACTGTGCCATTTGAACTTTACAGTTCTTTTTCCTCTCAAGAAATACTGAGGTAGGGACAGGACCCCTGCGATCTCTTGTTCAGTGTTTCAATTAATACATTTACTGTACCGTGTGTAACAATTTATTCCTGAGATGGGCAGGATGGTGGCAAAGGCACATTTATTATCCTTTCCCTAATTGCCAGGAGAATGTGATTGACTATTCTAGTGTTCTCTTGGCCCATGTCCAACCTTCCATTCTCTGTTTCCTTCAGCTCATCTACAACTCTGCAGCACAGATTCTAACTCACACCCTTTCATCTGTGTTCACTGACCTACATTGACTCTCGGTTTTGCAATGTACTAATTTTCAAATCCGCATCTCGCCATGGCATCTCCCTATCCTGATTGCTGTCAGCCCTCTCACATTCTAAAAACGTCTGTGCCTCTCCAGTCCTGACCTCTTGCACACACTGGATTTTCCTCGCTCCACCAAGCTTTGCAGTTAACTGTCAATTAGCCTTAACTGGGGCATTACCCATGGCAATGCCTTGACCAATCACCCATCCATTTGCTAACCAATCAGCATCTGCCTTTCAAATGGTACGAGTATTATGTTTCTCTTACATTAGTAATTCTTATGAATTGTCCTGTACAGTTGTCATTGTACATAGATCACTAAGCATCTGGGTAAGGCTCACACAGTGTGTGGACCCTTTGGTCATTCAGTCTATTGACATCTCTTCTTCTCAAGTCTTCAGTGGCTGACTAGGCCGCTGTAGTGGCAGCCCTATATGGTATAGGTGGTGACCCCTTCGAGTCCAATTTCTGTCTCTATTCCAATTGTTTCTTAGAGCAAGATTCAACAATTACAAGACCCTTAGAACTGATGCTGTCAGAATTAAGGGGTACAAATTTAAGATTGAGATGAAGAGAAATTTCTTCTCTCAGAGGGTTGAGAGTCTTTAGAACTCCTTGTCCCAGAGAGATGTGAGGGCAGTGCTTGTGTATATTTAAGGCTGAGAGAGATTAATTCCCTGACTGATCAAGAATTTAATGTTACAGGGAAAGAGCAGGAAAGTGGACGTGAGGAATGTTAGATCAGCCATGATCCTATTGAATGGCCTACCCCTGTTTCTCTTTCTTATAGTCTTATAGAGTTATAGAGTCATACAGCATGGAAACAGACCCTTCAGATCAATCAGACCATGCTGACCATAATCCCAAACTAAACTAGTCCCACCTGCCTGCTCTTGGCCCATATCCGTCCAAATATTTCTAATTCATGCAAATGTATTTTAAACATCATAACTGTACCCACATCTACCACTTTCTCTGGCAGTTCATTTCACAAATGAACCACTTTCTGTAAAAAAGTTGCTCCTCATGTCTTTTTAAAATCTTTCTCCTCTCACCTTTAAAAATGCCCTCTAGTTTTGAACTCCCTCACTTTAGGGAAAAGACACCTGCTTTCACCTTATTTATGCCCCTCATGATTTTATAAACCTCTGTAAGGTCACCCCTTAACTCCTACGCTCCAGTGAAAAAAGTCCCAGCCTCTCCCTATAACTCACACTTTCCATTCCTGGAAACATCCTGGTAAATCTTTTCTGAAGCCTCTCCAGCTTAATTATATCCTTCCTATAACAGGGTGAACAGAATTGTACACTGTACTCCGGAAGAGGCCTCACCAACATCCTGTACAACCTGAAATAATGTCCCAACTGCTATACTCAAAGGTCTGAGCAATGAAGGCAAGCCTGCTAAATGCCTTCTTAGCCACCGTCTACCTGTAATGCAAACTTCAAAGAATTATGTACCTGAACCGATAGATCTCTCTGCTCTACAGCACTACTCAAGGTCCTACTTTTAATTGTATAACTCCTGTCCTTGTTTATTTTACCAAAATGCAATACCTTTGCAGCCCATTGACCAATCAACCAAGATCTCTTTGTAATCTTAGATAACCTTCTTCTCTGTTCACCATGCGACTAATTTTCGTGTCATGTATAAACTTACTAATCATGCCTCCTATATTCTCATCTAAATCCTTCTTATAAATGACAAACAAAAGTGGAACCCGTACCAATCCCTGTGGAACACCGTGGTAACAGGCCTCCAGTCTGAAAAACAACGTTCCACCATCACTCATTGTCTCCTGCCATTAAACCAATTTGTGTCCAATTTGCAAGCTCACCCTAAATCTCATTATATATTAAATTTTTATGAAAGTCTTATGAAATTTTTCTAACAGGCATAATGGGTATTGCAGACTTGAGCTGTTCACAGATCCTTTTGATGGTGTTTCTCATCTAACATCAATCAGGTTATACTGTCCATCAATCAAACTCCATGCCCCGACTGCACACCATATTTGACACCCCATAAGCAAGGTTATTCATTGTGCTGGCTTGAATTCAGGGGGGTTTTCTTTAATCTTTCACTAGATGCAAGGATTGCTGGTAAGTTCAACATTTATTGCCTGATGTTAATTGCTCTCGAACTGAGTACCTTCTGAGTTTTTTCAGAAAGCTGTGAAGTTTCAGTTAAGAGTCAACCACATTTGCTGTGGGTTTGGAGTCATATATAGGCCAGAATGGGTAAGGATGGCTGTTCCTTCACTGTCGCTTGGTCAAAATCATGGAATTTCCTCCGTGACAGCTTTGTGGGTCAACCCACAGCAGGAGGACTGCAGCAGTTCAAGAAGGCAGCTCACCACCACCTTCTCAAGGGCAACTAGGGATGGGCAAGAAATGCTGGCCAGTCAGCGACACCCACATCTCACAAATGATTAGAAAAAAAAATTTTCTTCCCAAAGGGATATTAGTGAACCAGGTTCCCTTTGAACAATAATGATTGTTTCATAGTCACTATTTGTAGAAACTAGTTTATAAATGCAGATTTATTAATTGAATTTTAAATTCCACCATTTACTCTGGTGGGATTCAGACCTTAGAGCAGTAGGCTGGGTCTCTGGATTATTTATCTAATGAAATTACTGCAGCACCATCTCCCTCCATTATCAAATAAAGTTAGAGAGTAGACTACTGTTAAAAAAGATGATTTTGTTTATCGTATATGGGTCGCACTGGCCAGATGAGCATTTCTTTTCCATTCCTAATTGGCCTTTAAATTGGTGGCTTGCGAGGCCGTCTGGAGTCACATTTAGGCAGATTTCCTTCCTCAAATTTTTGATTTGATTTACGTATTATCGCCACATTTACCTAGATACAGGGAAAAGTTTTGTTTTGTGTGCAGTACAGGCAGATCATACCATACAAAGTGCATAAGGGTAATAGAATATAGCAAAGAATGCAATGACACGACTGCAGAGAAGATGCACAAAGAGTGAGATCAACATTTAAGTTTAAAATTTGAGAGGCCCATTCAGAAGTCTAATAACAGTGGGGAAGAAGCTGTTCTTGAATGTAACAACTTAAGCAAGCATTTAAATTTTGGTTCCTTTAGCGCACCGTAAATATTTTTTTGGAATGACTTTTACAGCTTACGAGCTAACTAAAAGGAGAACTAAGCTTTCTGGAATATTGCGAACAATTTTGGTCTCCTTATTTAAGGAAAGATTACATTTCATTGGAAGCGGTTCAGTGAAAATTCACCAGGATAATCCCTAGTATGGAGGGATTGTCTTATGACCAAAGGCTAAACAGGTTGGGACTCTACTCCCTGGAGTTTAGAATAATGAGAGGTGATCTCATTGAAACATATGGTATTCTTAAGGGGCTTGATAGGGTAAATTCTGAGAGGATGTTTCCCCTCATGGGACAGTCAAGGACCAGAGGGCACAGTCTCAGAATAAAGGGATGGCAATTTAAGACTAAAATGAGGAGGAATTTCTTCTCTCAGAGGGTTGAGTGTCTTTGGAACTCTTTGCCTCAGAGAACGTGCGGGTACAGAATCCTTTGTATATTTAAGGCTGAAATAGATAGATTCTTGATCAGTCAAGGAATCAAGGGTTACATGGATGTGAGGAATGTCAGATCAGCGATGATCCTATTGAATGGCGGAACAGGTTTAAAGAGCTGAATGGCCTCTTCTGTTCTTATTTCTTAACGGTCTTATGGCCAGTGACCACGCCACTGCCTACCCCAACTTCATTTTAGCAAATCTAGCAAGAACAGAGAAAAACAGTACTTCTGGCAAAATAATAATTGCGAAGGAGTACTTGGGCAGAACAAGTCTACAGTTAATATTATTACAATTGATGACATAATTGATTCATAGCTGAATGTCTGCAAGGTAACTTTTTAAAAAGTTCGATGCAGGATGTCTTAAAAGCAGAAAGAAAACTGAAATAAAATGCAAAAAAAAAAATGCAGATCAGCAACTGTCAGCTCTTGGCCCACACAGATATGTTAAACTGAAACCATGTTGTTTGGTGGGCATGTTTCAAATACAAAAGAGCAGCCAATATTTATCCCTCAACTAACACTTAACCACATGTACTGGTTATCATCTCATTGCTGTTGTGGGAGCTTGCTGTGCACGCTCTGGCTACTGTCTCCCCTACATTGCAATGTTAAATGCACTTCATAATTCTGATGCTTCCTTTTCTTTATGTATGAGATATCAGGCATGGCTTCCCTGGAGTAGATAGTTCCAAGTGTTTGCTTTAATTAGCTACCTCCTGTGCTCATTCATTAACCTTGTTAGAAACTCTCATTTGCCTTTATTATCCTAATTAAGCAAGCATTTAAATTTTGGTTCCTTTAGCGCACTGTAAATTTTTTTTCGAATGCCTTTTACAGCTTACTAGCTAACTAAAAAGAGAACTAATCTTTCATTTGGTTATCGCATCCTTCAGTTCTGCTCAGCCATTTGATAAAATTAGGACTGATCCTATCCTGGCTCATGAGGAACACGGTTCCTTATAAGCCTTGATTCTCCATTGTTCAAATATCGGTGTATCTCAGCTTTGAATATGTTATTATTAAACTTTCATAAAGTACTGGTTAGCTTTCAGCAGGAAAATTCTGGACACCACACTTTGGGAAGGATGTCAAGGCCTTAGAGAGTCTAAGAATAGTGTGGATAAATGACATAACCAGCTGACCACAGCTGGCACCATTTTATAATGTCATCCACTGGTACCATCGGAGATGCTTTTGAGTAGATATATTGCCATTAATTATTCTTCTTGGAATTAAACTAGGTTACCAATACCCAGGGTGGGAGAAAGATACCAACAGGAAGTGTTGGGTAGAAGATGGCTCACTCTAGTTACACAGAACAGGTTTATTACAAATTACTTAATAGCTAGTGCTGAGGTGGAGATGGTCGAGAGTGTCAAGTTACTGGGAGCGACAATCACCAACAATCTGCCCTGGTCCACCCACGTTGTTGCAATGGTCAGGAAAGCATGACAACATCCCTACTTCCTCAGGATGCTAACATCCTTCCTACTCTGTCTAGTTTGTATGAATGTTATAGGTTTCAATGAGATTCCCCTCTCTTATTCTAAACTCCAGTGAATATCGTCTTGATGGATCCATTCTCTCTTCATACATCAGTCCTGCCATCACAGGATTCAGTTTTGGTAGACTTTTGTTGCACTCCCTTCATAGCCAGGATATCCTTCTTCAGATGAGACCAAAACTACACATAATATTCCAGGTGTGGTCTTACCAAGGCCCCATACAATTGCAGTAAGACATCCCTGCTCCAGTACTCGAATCTTCTTGCTATGACCTGACATCAGGTCAATACAAGCATGAAGGGAAAGTAAGGTTAAGCGAAGAACTATTTACATTGGGTTGAGGTACCCTCTGTCTGTATGCTCCTTCTTTCCATCAATCCTTTATTCCCCAAAGAGACCCTTTAACAACCTCTCCAGCTACCTCCCCTCACCATCGCCACCTTCTGTTGGTGGTCCCGACACAACTGCTCGATCTCCCCTGCCCAACACTCTCCCTCACCATCGCCACCTTCTGTTGGAGGTCCCAACACAACTGCTCGATCTCCCCTGCCCAACACTCTCCCTCACCATCGCTACCTTCTGTTG
>NC_063338.1:90131232-90168726 GCF_021869965.1 Rhincodon typus | reverse complement strand
GATCTCCCCTGCCCAACACTCTCCCTCACCATCGCTACCTTCTGTTGGAAGTCCTGACACAACTGCTTGATCTCCCCTGCCCAACACTCTCCCTCACCATCGCTACCTTCTGTTGGAGGTCCCGACACAACTGCTCGATCTCCCCTGCCCAACACTCTCCCTCACCATCGCTACCTTCTGTTGGAGGTCCTGACACAACTGCTCGATCTCCCCTGCCCAACACTCTCCCTCACCATCACCACCTTCTGTTGGAGGTCTTAGCACAACTGTTTGATCAGTACCCTCCATCACCATTGCCACCTTCTGTTGGAGGTCCTGACACAACAGCTCAATCTCCCCTGCTCAGCACCTTGTCTCACCATCACTACCTGCTGTTGAGGTTCCTTTACACATGGTTTGATACAGTAATTATCATGAAATTACTTCAACTGGCAGAAGGATTGTGAATCAGAGGGAGCAGGTTTAAGATGGTTGACAAAAGGACCAGAGGTTACATATTTGGAATGCAATGTGCAGGATGAGAAAAGCAGAATCAATCGCAACATTGAAAAGAAGATAAAATAAATAGTTGGAAGGAAAAAATAGGAGTATGAGATAAGATTAATTGAACAGATCTACCAAAGAACTGGCACAGTCATAATTAGAATCCCTACAGTGTGGAAGCAGGCCATTCAGCCCATTGAGTCCACACCAACCCTCCGAAGTGCATCACACCTAGACCCACCCCATCCCAATGGCCAATCCACCTAGCCTGCACATCTTTTGACTGTGGGAAAAAAACTAAAGCACCCCAAGGAAACCCATGCAGAATGTGCAAATACCGAGCAGACAGTCACCAGAGGGTGGAATTGAACCCAAGCCCCTGGTGCTGTGAAGCAGCTGTGCTAACCTCTGTGCCACCATGCCACCTCTTAGTAGGGAGTTGGAACAATGGCCAGGTTGTTCCTTTCTTCTAGCCTGGAAGTTGGGCCCACAGTAGAGTTGAGGAATGAGTAAACCCTACAGGGATGGAGATTGAAACTGGCACACTCCTGGTCTTGATAATGCAGTACCGATTTGGCAACCATTGGCAACCCATAGAGTTTCACCAGTAGCAGCATCTAGGCCTAAACTGGAAAGAGAAAAGAAATGCCATGCTCTCACTAAATGGCTGAGTGAAATGAATTCCATTTAATCCTTTAAATTGTCAGCAAGTTCAATGTAACACTTGAGGGCAAGAGCAAGGATGGGAAATGATGTTGGCCTAAGGCCATAAGACTGTAAGACATAGCAACAGAAGTAGGCCATACAGCCCATTGAGTCTTCTCTGCCAATCAATGAGATTGTGGTTAATCCGATAACGCTTAACTCCAGTTTCCTGCCTTTTCCCCAAAACACTTAATTCTTTTACTGATTAAAAATCTGACTGTCTCAGCCTTGAATATACTTAATGACCCAACCTTGTAAGAATTGCACATGTTCTGAGAGAAGAAATTACTCCACATGTCTGCCTTAAACGTGTGATTCTTCCTTCTGAGATGATGCCCTCTGATCCTAGCCTCTCCCACAAGCGGAAACAACTTTTCTACACCTACCCTGTCAAGTCCCCTAACAATCTTGTATGTTTCAATAAGATCCTCTCCCATTCTTCTAAATTTCAATGAGTACAGGCCCAGCCTACTCAACATCTTCTCATAAGACAGTCTCTCCATCTCTGATCTGCCTCTAATGTCAGTACATCTTTCCTAAGTCAACTGTTCAGAGTATTCCAGCTGGTGTCTGACTAGTACCTTGTATAGTTTTAGCAAAACCTTCCCCTTTTATATTGCATTCCCTTTGAAATGAAGGCCATTTACCTTCCCTATTCCCCAATGAACTTGGATGTGAGCTTTTTGTGATGAATATATGAGGAGTTCCAAAGTTCTTTAGCTTCATGCAGTCTCAGTGAAAAGTGCCCGTTCTATCTTCAATTATCCTGGAAGGTTAAGGTAGCTCAAAAATTTGAGCAATGGGTGAAACTGGCTGCTCCATGAAAGTCAAGAGTGTGTTCTGCCTATCACAGAAGCAAGTAAGGAGGTATACGAGTTTCAGTGATGCCGTGATGCCAGATATGGAGACCGTACATTCCCAAAACTGGTGGATCTTATCAGGCAAGGCTGCTCGCACCAAGCAAGGTCACGACCGTACCCAACTAGCAATCTCACACAACATTTGACAGGATTCTGCAATTGAACAACATTTGTTAAGTAATGCTGAGCGTGTGACTAACAAATGATTTTGAATGTCAGTCAGGCTTGCAGTGTGACACACTTGCGTGTACTGGAACTTGTTCTTTGCAGACAGAAAGAACTTCGAGTTATAGAGTCATACAGCATAGAAACAAACCCTTTGGCCCACCATGTCTGTGCAAGCACCAAACTACACTAATCCAATGTGTCATTCCTTGGCATGCTGCAAATGCTCCAGAGAATCACAGTGCAAACTGGAGGAACAACATCTCATCTTCAGACTAGGCACTTGACAACTTCTGGACTTAAACATTGAGTTCAATGCCTTCAGGTTGTGAATTCACTCCCACTTCTTTCCTTTCATTTACTTTTACTTGTTGCATTCTCCATCACCATGTCCTCTCTCCCCTCCACCCCACTCCAGTGGGACAATCTGTTCTTTCCAGTCTGGCAGTTAGACACACTGATCACTTAATCTGCACTCTCAATGGGAGGCAACGGCCTAGTGGTATTATCACTGGACTGTTAATCCAGAGACCCAGATAATGTTCTGGGGACCCGGGTTCGAATCCTACCCTAACAGATGGTGGAATTTGAATTCAATAAATATCTGGGATTAAGAGTCTAACAATAACTGTGAATTCATTGACGATTGTTGGGAAGAAACCCATCTGGCTCACTAATGTCTCTTTAGGGAAGGAAACTGCCATTCTTACCTGCTCTGGCCTACATGTGACTCTAGACCCACAGCAATGTGGTTGACTCTTAACTGCCCTCTGGGCAATTAGGGATGGGCAATGAATACTGCCTAGCCAGCAATACCCTCATCCCATGAATAAATAAATAAAGGAACCTCCAGTATAGCGTAAATGTTGCCCCACCATGCTTCATATCACCTCTGATGATGTGTCATCTAGACTAACTTTATGGGTGGCATGGTGGCTCAGTAGTTAGCACTGTTGCCTCACAGTGCCTGGGACCTGGGTTCAATTTCACCCTCGGGCAACTGTCTGTGTGGAGTTTGCATGTTCTCCCTGTGTCTGCGTGGGTTTCCTCTCACAGTCTAAAAATGCGCAGGTTAGCGTGGATTATCCATGCTAAATTGCCCGTAGTGTTCAGGGGTGTGTAGATGAGGTGGGTTATAGGGGGATGGGTTTGGGTGGGATGCTCTGAGGGACAGTGTGGATTTGTTGGGCTGAAAATGTTAGCTCCACAATGTTGCCTGACCCATTTTGTTTTCCAGCATTTTTTGTTTTCAGTATTTGCTCCTACACTAATTCCATTTACCTGCACTTGGTCCAAAGCCCACTATGCCCTGGCATTTTAAATCTAGATGCTTCTTAAATGTTCTGAGAGTACCTGCCTCCACCACCCTCTCGGCCAGTATGTTCCATATTTCTACCACCTTCTGCGTGAAAAACCTTTCCTCAGATTTCCTCTAAACCACTTGCTCCTCACCTTAAACCTTTGCCCTCTGGTCTTCGACATATCTGTCTAATTTTCTCATGAGATTGTCATGATCTACTTTATTCATGCCTCTGATAATTTTATGTACCTCAATCAAATCCCCCTCCCAGCCTTCTCTGCTCCATGGAAAACAAACCCAGCCTATCCTCTCTCTCCTCATAACTGAGCCTTTCCATCCCAGGCAATATCCTGGTCAATCTCCTCTGTACCCTCTCCATTGCATGTACTGCACAGAACTCAACAAAATCAGTGATAGCCATTCTGTGATTGAGTTCTCAGGACAACACCTCAACCAATCAGAATCAATCGAATTCAATAAAAACTTGGTGGTTGACTGTCAGTCATAATTAACTGGTGTATTCTCCATGGCAACACCTCTACCAAGCAGAGTCCACTTGCCAACCAACCAGCATTTTCCTCTCATTTAGTATAAATGTTGGTTTTCCCCTTGAATTGGTATTCTTCTGAATGGTCCTGATGTTTGCAAGTCAAAAACCTTCGAAAAAGTGTGCTTTGTCAGAAGTACTCAAGTTCTGTTCTACAAAGTGAATACTTGATTACAAATGCATTTTTCTTATTCCATCCTACTAAATTTTCAAAGATTTATTAATGTACTTGCCCCAGCACCTGCCTATCTGATCCTGCGCCCTCAGTGCTCTGCTCTTCGCATTATCTTACCTCTCCTCAGTTTCCTGAGCAGAATGTATCGTTTTTCACTTCTCGGTCTCCCATTTCACCTGCCTGGTGTCTGCTTGTTTCACCAGCCTGTTTTCCTGACATCTGTTGCTATTTGCTCTATCGTTCATTATCTTGCCAGAGTCAAATATCGTCTGAAAACATTAAAATTATGCCCGATGAACCCAAGGCATTAATATATATTAAAAAGAGCGGTGAGCCAAATGAAGCCTTCAGGGGAATATCTTTCTCCAGCCTAATAAATAACACTTCATCATTACCTTTCCTGTTTCTGTCCCCTTAGCCAAATTTATATGCACGCTGCTGCTCTCCATTCAATCCCATGGGCTTTGGTTTTGCTAGAAAGTTGATTACAGTGCAGTGGATGGTCTGTGTGTGGTTCAGAATAATGCCAACAACATAGGTTTAATTCCTTTTGTGACTAGAGTAGACTGAGCACTTGCCTCTTTACCTGCTTGATGTGGAGTAATGCCCCTTAACCTATATGACCAATTGTCTCACCAGCGCTCGCTCTCTTTCTCTGAAGATAGTGTGACGCCCATGGTCTCCCCTTTGGACTGTGACTAATTACCCAGCTTACCTGTTAGATGGTAACTTTGCCTTTCAAGAGTAAAGCAGGAAGTGACTCATCATCAGCTGAGGGAACGACAGTGCTGAACTACACATTGGAGAAGCGTGCTAGGTTCATTTATACTTCGTTCATGGGACGTGGGCACCATTAGCCAGGCCAGCATTTATTGCCCATCCCTAATTGTCCAGAGGATAGCTAAGAGTCAACCACTTTGCCGCACCGGCATGCCAATTGTGGCATTGACCCCCGGTTCCGGAAGTGACTGCCAGGCATGGTACGGCGTAGCCAGAAAGACAGCTCATGGACTGGAGCAGGCTGCATTTCAGGCTTTTCACTCACTACAGTAATAGCACTCTCTCACTCTGAGCCCGCCAAGATTCTCACAGCATCCCTGCCTTGCCTTGCCTTTCGTGCTTTTCCCCCTCCGCCAGGATCACAGTACTGCAGTTCCACCATGTCGCTTTGCACAGACACAAAGGCAGGAAGCTCGTAATGGTTGGCAGTAATCCTCAGTCACGTCCAGGGAGATAACCTTCAGTCAGGGTGTTCCACGCACACTGTAAGTTAAGGGCATCCTCTGTTACCAGCCCAGAAGCTTGGACACCTTCAGTCAGCCGCTTGGGGCAGTCACAATAAAGGAGTGAGGAGCTGAAGGTTGGGCAGCACACCATCTTTCCTGACTCTTTCTGTCCTATTGTGAGCTGCTTTCTCCCTGTGATGAGAGAACAACAGGTGGGTGTTGTTGTTGTTACTGTTGGTGGAAGTGGAGAGGTGTCCCGAGCGAGTGAGTATGCAGCTCAGAGGACAAGCTGGGGGTAGTGGGGGCAGTGAGTGTTATAGGGGTTGGGGTATGGGACAATGAGTGAGGGAAGGTGTAGCAGGGAATAATGAGACTGGTAGAGCATGAGCCTTGGTGGGAGCTGGGTACAGAGATAGAGTGAGTGTGGGTTTCAAAGAGAAGATGGTAGCTGGCAGAATGGAGAAGGTCATTGATCTTGTCCCCACAGTGCTGGGCTTTCCTTCAGAAACTGACCTGGATAGTAACCCCAGACCAGGCTGGGCATGGTCTAATGTCTGCTGGTCCTGAGGGCACAGGGAATTCCAGCACTGCACCACCTCGTCCAACAGGACCTCCATGTCCACATTGCTGAAGCAGGACGCCAAACTTCCCTTGTCTCCCACATCCGGGGCAAATGGCAGGAACTGTGCAGGGCGGCTCCAGAGTGATGGTACTCATCTGGGCCACACTTAAGACCATTTGAAAATGGTGCCAAGTGCCAGGAATGGCAGTGAATTCCAGGATATCTGCTGGGTGTCGAATTGTTCTGGGAATGGCAAGTGTTAAGATGGGGCTAGAAGCAGACAAGAGGGACACCTTTGGGGTGGGGGTAGGTAGTTAATGAGATGACTTTGTTGAGATACGACAAGAAAGCGTGCTAGGCCTCACGGCGAGAAACCCTCCAAAACACTTGATGCAGCTGCCACTTGGCTTAAAGTGCATAAGGTCAGTGTGCAACAAAGAGAAAGTGGGACATCCTGACCAATATTTATTCCTGTAAAAAGATTAGATGATCATTTCTTTCCTTATTGCTTGTGGGATCTGGTGTGTGCGAGATGGCCACCACATTCCTTGGATGGTTTTTTTGGATAGTGGTGGTGTGCAGGAATGTGGGTGAGTGGCACTGGACTATAGAGTCAGTGCTGGCATGATGATCCAAATAACCTCCTTGTGCACTGTAAAAAATCTATGATTCTGTGATTTTTGAACCAAAGTGAGTGTTTCTATGTAAGCAGTGTAATTTACTGCATGCTAGGCTTCTTTTTCAGACATTCTTGTGAGCCATGAAGTACTGTATGAGCACAAACCAATGATTGTAGTTTTCCACACTGAAGCTTTAACCTAAATTGGAGCTTACGGTTAACATTTCTATCAGTGTTTTAATGTCCTGGCTTTATGTTTGAAGACATTTACCCACAACAAGATAACGTGGGCCCAGGGTCATTTGCTTATGTTGAATATTCGACAATACAAATTCTTAAATGTTTTGTCCAGAACTTGCGTGAGTAGAAAGGAGATGTACATCTATGTTTCCTTTACTGTGCTTTAGCAGGGTATATTCATTTTGTGTTATAGCTGCTGTGTTAAATACTACAAGCATCAGCACCAACCTTGAAGAGATATGGGTAGGGTACATTGATTCTGGGTACGTACGGTGCTGCCCTTCACTGATAAAGCCATAGTTCATGGCTCAGAATTCTAATGGATCAAATCCTTCCCTATTAATTCCCGTTCTATTGAATTCTCATCCATCAAAATGCTTTCAGTTTTGCCCGCCCTTCGAGATAGAAACTGTGTGGCCACTAGGATTTCAATAAACGGTCGGGGCCGGTGAGGGAAATATTTGTTCTCTGTCTTTTTGAAATGTAGGAGACACCAGGCAAGATGGTGACAGAGTTTGCCTTTAGGAGTCTGACTTATGCTTGGACAGCTGAGCCACACTAGCAGTGTAGAGATGGACTGGTTGCTGTAGCTAGGGGGATGCGAGACTTGCATTTTCGTAACACGCTTCACAACCTCAGGACATTCCAAAGTACTTTACAGTCGGCCAAGCTCAAGTGTTGTCCCTGTTGCAATGTAGGTCAGCACCCTGATGATGAGGCCAGTTTGAGGGCACCGTGCGATTGAGAAGGTGGTTCAGCGTTAAGTCAGGACGGATATAATCTGCTTTGGTGACTTCTTCCATCATCCAACAGTTGGCCTTTAAACTGGGGAGGTGGTAGTGTAATGGTAATATCACTGGGCTTGTAATCTAGAAGTTCCAGGCCAACATCTGTGGTATGTGAGTCGAAATCCCATTTAGTCCGTTGGCAACACGGCGGCTCAGTGGTTAGCACTGTTGCCTCACAGAACCAGGGGACCCAGGTTTGATTCCATCCTTGGGAGACTGTCTGTGTGGAGTTTGCATGTTCTCCCTGTGTCTGCGTGGGCTTCCTCTGGGTGCTCTGGTTTCCAGTCCAAAGATGTGCAGCTTAGGTGGATTGGCCATGATAAATTGCCCGTAGTGTCCAGGGATGTGCAGGTTAGGTATGTTAGTCATAGGAAATGCAGGGATAGGGTAGGGTATTGGGTCTGGGTGGGATCCTCTTCAGGGGGTCAGTGTGGACTTGTTGGGCCAAATGGCCTGCTTCCACACTGTAGGGATTCTGTGAATTCAATAAAATCTGGAATAATTGTAATCGTTGTTGTAATAAGCCATCTGGTTCACTAATGCCCTTTAAGGAGGGATATCTGCCGTCCTTATCTGGTCTGGTCTATCTGTGACTCCAGACTCACAGCAAGGTGTGGATGAATCCTCTGGCCAATGAGGGATAGGCAAGAAATACTGGCTGAGCCAGCAACACCCACCTCCAATGAATTAATAAAACAAATAAGGAATACCTGAAATTCAGCTGTGTCACAATTTTTTTTGTAATGTTAGCTTTCCCTTCTGTGTTCGTACTGATAAGCAAAAAGCATCAGCAGCCTGTCTCTCTTTCTGGCAATTTTCAAAAGTTAGAAACGTTGAAAATAGGACCAGGAGTAGGCCCTTCGAGCCAATCCAGCTCGGACCCCATAGTTCTGAGGAAGGGTCACCGGACCCGAAACGTTAACTCTCAATTTTCCTTCACAGATGCTGCCAGACCTGCTGAGCTTTTCCAGCAACTTCTGTTTTTGTCTCGGACCCTGTACCCTTTGATTCATTTAGCTCTACAGGCAATATCTAACTCCTTTTTGAAAACATGTTTTCGTCTCAACCACTTCCTGTGGCAAAGAATTCCACAGGCTCACCGCTCTCTGGGCGAAGAAATTTCTCCTCATCTCAATCTGAAATGGCCTACCCTGTATCCTTAGATTGTGACCCAAAGTGCTGAACTCTCCAACCATCATTTCTTGTAAACAACACTGCCATTTATTTGTCTCTTACTGCACCGTCTTCTATTAATACTTGACCTTCCTGGCCTATATCAGTCACTGTGTAATGTGCTGAATTCCTGGTTCTTATCTGTGCGCTTATCATCGAGGTAGGCCCATTACAATGCACAGATGTATTAAACTGAGGAGATTCCATGACGTTGCTTAATTTGGATCAGCAAATGCAGGAGATGAGAGTCTAATAAAGTTCTCTGTTGAAGGCGGTAATTAATCAGCTGGGCTGTTTAGTTCTGCCCCAGAAGGCTACAAGTCAGCAGCAAGTTAATGGAGGCAGTTCCTGAAAGTTTCTCTGATGAATTCATCTGGACTAATTCTGAAAGAAAGGGGTTGCAGAAGAAACAAAAGGCCCTTTTTTTTTCATCTCTCCTCTTTCTCGAAGGGTTATTGCTCCTCATTGTTTTAGCTTTAAGCCTGGCTGTGTGTGCGCTGCATGTTGTCAAGCTCTCCGGCCACTCAGGGGCAGTGACTGTGGAGCTGACTCACATCCTGTCCAAAGGCAGCAATACGCGAAGAGCCTGACACTTGGCAAGAGGCAGGATCTTGGACTGAAGCCAATCTCAACAGAGAATCACAGAAGAGTTACAGTGCAAAAGAAGGCCATTCAGCCTATCATGCTTGTACTGGCTCTCCAACTGAGTCCCAGTCTCTTTTTCTCTCCCCCAAAACCGTGTGCATTATTTTCATCCAAATGACCATCCAGTGCTCTCTTGAATGTCTCAATTCAACCTGTGCCTACCCCATTTGCAGTTTGTGCATTCCATACCCTAACTAGAGACCTAGGGGTTAAGGTACATAATTCTTTGAAGTTTGTGTCACAGGTAGACAGGGTGGTTAAAAAGGCGTTTGGTACACTTGCCTTCATTGCTCAGACCTTTGAGTATAGGAGTTGGGACGTCATGTTGAGGTTGTATAGGACACTGGTGAGGCCTCTTCTGGAGTACTGTGTCCAGTTCTGGTTGCCCTGTTATAGGAAGAATATTATTAGATTGGAGAGGGTTCAGTAAACATTTACCAGGATGTTGCCAGGAATGGAGGGTTTGACTTATAAAAATAGGCTGGATAGGCTGGGACTTTTTTTCCACTGGAACATTGGAGGTTGGGGGGCGGGGAAGGAGGGGCTGGGGTGACCTTATAGAGATTTATAAAATCATGAAGGATTTAGATAAGGTGAATGGCAGGTGTCTTTTCCCTGTGGTGGGGGAGTTCAAGTCTCAGGGACATATTTTTTAAGGTGAGAGGAGAGAGATTTAAAATAAACATGAGGGGCAACTTTTTTTACACAGAGGGTGGTTCATGTGTGGAAAGAATTTCCAGAGAAAATGGTGGATGTGGGTACAGTTACAACGTTTGGATAAGTACATGAATAAGAAATGTTTGGAAGGATATGGGCCAGGAGTAGGAAGGTGGGACTAGTTTAATTTGGGATTATGGTCGGCATGGACTGGTTGGACCGAAGGGCCGGTTTCCAAGCCATGTGACTCTATAACTACTCGCTGAAAGAAAGAAGTTTTCCTCACTTCATCCTTGCTTCGTTTGCAAATCACCTTAAATCTGTTCCGTCTTACTCTCGACCCTTTTATGAGTGGGGTAGTTTCTCCATGCCGCTCACAATTTTGGAAACCTCTATCAGGTCTTCCCTTATTTTACTTCTCTCTAAGGAGACCAGTCCTAACTCCTACGATTTATCCTCATCGTTGAGGCTTCTCATCCACGGAGCCATTCTTGTAAATCACTTCTGCTTTCTCTCCAACGCGTTCACACCTTTCCTATAATGTGGTACCCGGAACTGTACATGATACTTCAGCTGAAGCCTAACAAGTATTGCAGACAAGTTCAACATTGCCTCCTTCCTCTTGTAGTCTCTACTTCTATTAATAAGATGGAGGACACTGTATGTTTTACTTACTGTTCACTCTGCCTGTCCTGCCACCTTCAATGATCTGTGCACATAGACACCCAGGTCCCTCTGCTCCTGTACTCCTCTTAGAATTGTACCCTCTATTTAATACTGGCTTTCAATGTTCTTCCTACCAAAATTCATCACCTCATATTTTAGGCCATACAGTATAGCAGCAGTAGGCCATTCAGCCCATTGATCCTGCTCCACCATTCAATCATATCATGGCTGATCTGATAATCCCACCTTCCTGCCTTTTCCCTGTAACCCTTGATTCACTTACTGATTAAAAATCTGTCTCCACCTTAATAAGCCAACCTCAACAGCCCTCTGTATTGAAACTCACCTGCTGCATACCTGCCCCCTGCATGGACTTGTCAATGTTCTTTCGGTGCTCCACACTGTCTTTCTCACAGTTTACAATTCTCCCAAGTTTTGTGTCATGGCCCGAGTTCAGAGGTGTGACCGAGGTGTGTCATAATATGTCTGAGCTGGTTGATTAAAAATATCTATCATGGAGATTGGACATGGAGGAAAAAGCACAAACTTTACAAACTATTCTACACAGTAATTTGTTTTTTGAGCAGAGGTTGTAGAGTCATACAGCATGGAAACGGATCCTTCGGTCCAACTCATCCATGCAAACCAAGTTTCCCAAACTAAATTTATCCCACTTGCCTGCGTTTGGTCCATTTCCCTCTAAACCTTTCCTATTCATGAACCTGTCCAAATGTTTTTTAAATATTGTACCTGTACCTGCATCTACCACTTCTTCTGGCAGTTCGTTCCACACATGAATCACTCTCTGTGTGAAAATGTTGCCCCGTAGACTCCTTTTAACCTCTTTCCCCTCTCATGTTAAATTTATGCCCTCTAGTTTTGAACTCATCTACCCCTAGGGAAAAGATGTTTGCTATTCACTTTATCTGTGCCCCTCATGATTTTATAAACCTGTATAAGGTCACCCCTCAAACTCCTAACCTCCAGTAAAAAAAAGTCACAGCCTATCCTTATAACTCAAACCCTCCAGTTCTGGCAACTTTCTGATAAGTCTTTTCTGAACCCTCCCCACATTAATAATATCCTTTCTACAACAGGGTGACTAGAATTGTATGCAATACTCCAAAAAAAGTTGTAGAAGCTTGAGTTGCTCTGCTTAGAACAAAGGGGATCGAGGGGAGAGGTCATAGAAGTGTGTAAGATGATAACAGTTCTGGATGAAGTAGACAAGAAAGAATTGTTCCCTGTAGCTGATTGTAAACAGATAGCAGGATGTGGATTTAAAGTTTTGGGGCTCAGTTGTAATGTGGAAGCGTGGGTGGTCGGTCTGTGAAGATGATCTGTTTTATGGTAATGACCTGCAACTAAACTGCTTAAGGAAAATGGATATTCATTTAACTCTGTGCTTCCATTAAGAGTGGGGAATAGGATTAACTAGCTTGCGGTACAGAAAGCTAGTATGAACTCAATGGGCTGAATAACCTCACTCTGTGCTATTATGTCACTGCAGCCCTCTGAAGATGAAATGATGCTCAATTCAAACTAGACAAATCTTTACTTTTCTGATGCAGCAAATCTTGAAAGCATCTTGGTAATCAATATTAAAAGAGAAATGTTGTTGGGAAAATTGTTGGGATTGAAGGCCGATAAATCCCCAGGGCCCGATAATCTACATCCCAGAGTACTTAAGGAAGTAGGTCTGGAAATAATGGATACATTGGTGGTCATCTTACAGGATTCTATAGACTCTGGAACAGTCCCTGCAGATTGGAGGGTGGCTAATGTCACTCCAATATTCAAAAAGGGAGTTGGAGAGAAAACAGAGAATTATAGATCTGTAAGCCTAACATCGGTAGTGGGAAGAATTCTTGAATCCATTATCAAGGATTTTATAGCAGAGCATTTAGAAAGCAGTGGCAGGATCAGACGGTCAGCATGGATTTATGAAGGGGAAATCATGCTTGACAAATCTGTTGGAATTCTAATGAAGATGTAACTAGTGGAGATGACAAGGGGGAGCCAGTCAATGTAGAATATTTGGGTTTTCAGAAAGCGTTTGACAGAAGTCCCACGTAAGAGATTGATGTGCAAGATTAAAGCGCATGGGACTGGGGAAAGTGTATTGAGATGGATAGGAACCTAGTTGATAGAGAGGAAACAAAGAGTAGGAATTAATGGGTCCTTTTCAAATTAGCAGGCAGTAACCAGTGGGGTGCCCCCAAAGGATCAGTGCTGGGTCCCCAGCTATTCACAATATATATTAATGATTTGCATGAGGGAACAAAATGTAACATCTCCAAGTTTGCAGATGATACCAAGTTAGGTAGGAGGGTGAACTGTGACGAGGATGCAGAAATCCTACAACATGATCTTGACAGGTTGGGCGAGTGGGCAAATCAATGGCAGATGCAGTATAATTTGGATAAATGTGAGGTTATTCACTTTGGAAGCAAAAACAAGAAGGCAGATTACTACCTGAATGGCTGTAAATTGGGAGAGGGGAGTGTGCAGTGGGACCTAGGTGTCCTTGTGCACCAGTCGCTGAAGGTAAGCATGCAGGTGCAGCAGGCGGTAAAGAAGGTAAATGGTATGTTGGTCTTCATTACAAGAGGTTTCGAGTACAGGGACAGGGCTGTGTTGTTGCAGTTTTACACGGCCTTGGTGAGATCACACCTGGAATATTGTGTGTAGTTTTGGTCTCCTTTTCTGAGGGAGGATGATCTTGCTCTTGAGGGTGTGCAGCGAAGGTTTACCAGGCTGATTCCAGGGATGGCGGGTCTGATGTATGAGGAGAGATTGACGAGGTTGATATTGTTTTTGCTGGAGTTCAGATGAATGAGGGGGGATCTCATAAACACTTATAAAATTCTAACAGGACGAGACAGGGTAGATGCAGGGAGGATGTTCCCGATGGTGGGTGTGTCCAGAACCAGGGGTCACAGTCTGAGGATTCGGGGTGGACGAATTAGGATGGAGATGAGGAGACATTTCTTCACCCAAAGAGTGGTGAGCCTGTGGAATTCATTCCCACAGGAAGTAGTTGATGCCAAAACACTGAACGTATTCAAGAGGCGACTAGAAATAGCACTCGGGGCGAATGGGATCAAAGGTTATGGGGAGAAAGCAGGATTAGGCTATTGAGTTGGATGATCAGACATGATTGTGATGAATGGCAGAGCAGGCTTGAACGGCCGAATGGCCTCCTCCTGCTCCTATCTTCTATGTTTCTACGTTAACGATTATTCCTGACAGTCCCAGCAGGACTCTGCTACAGTGATTTTAAACCTTGAAGAATGTCATGTGTTGGCCTCAGTTTGTAGTTTTCAGTTACCAGTGGGCAGTATTCTCAGTCTCTGTGTCAGAAAGAAACAAGCTCACATTGTACTATGATGTGGTAATGTCATTGTACTTGTTAATCCTGAAACTCTTGCATAATGGTCTGGGGACATGAGTTCCAATCCCACCACAGCAGCTTAAACTTAATTAATAATGTCTGTGATGTGAAGCTAATTACATGAGTGGAAACAATACCCTTTACTGATTGTTAACTTATGTCTTGTTAGAGAACGATATCTGCCATCCTTAGCCAGTCTGACCTGCATGTCACTCTAGACCCAAAACAATGTGGTTGACCCTTAATTGTCCTCTGGGCAAGAAATGTTGGTCTAGCCCATAACCTCCATGTCCCATGAATGAATAATGATTAAAAAAAAAACCTTTCAGTTCTGGTAACATTCTCATAAAATTGCCTTCGCTGTCTCCACATTCTTTTCATCATGAAGTCCTATCAGACCGTAAGGCTGCTAACTCATTAGAGAGAGAGATGACTGGTGGTGGTTTCACCTAATGGTCACCGTGCGTCAGGTGAGGGAGTTAAGGGGCAAGTTTGAGAAGGTTGGACCTTTATAGTGACATCAGCTGGTGTAGACTTTTCGGCCTTTTGTCATATGGAGATACCGGAAACTCTTGATCCGGCTGTTACAACTGCTGTCTGGGCTATTAGGGATGGTCGATTAATGCTGGCCTGCATAATGATGCTCACATCTCATGACAATATAAAGAGGGAAAAAGAAACATCAATACCCACAACCCGAGCTACAAATCTACTCCAAAACATTAGATAAAAAGAAACATCGGAGTACAAAATCTAATGAGCCTGGTGTCGAATTACAGATGTTAAGTATATTGATAACAGAGGATTTGGATGTGCAAGGAATGAAAGGGTATGAGTATTGTGTGTGAATGTGGATTTGAGGTAGAGAACCAACTGTGATCCTGTTGAATAATGGAGCATTAGTCCCATGGCCCACTCCTGTTCTGATTTCTTACGTTCTTAAACTCTTGGGTCCCGTATGTTACTGAAAGGGCACGCCACTGTCAATGGTGCAAATTTCAGGTAAAATGTTATACCAAGGGCCCTTGTAAAGCTGCCATCGTTTACTTTCAGAGAACTAGCTAGCTGTCATTTCTAGGCTTTGGGCCAAAGATGAATCGCTGACTCTACAATAGCCTGGAAAAGCTCTTCATTTTGCTCGCTGACACAGACTGATTTTGCTCGTTTCACTGGTGTGACTAATAGCCATGTACTTTACAGCAGTGATCTGGTCTACTTGGTGTGGCATTGGAGGCCTGTTGGTCTTTTCAGGTTTACCACATACCTTCTGATTTGGAGACGCTGGAATTAGTAACGCAGAGATTGCAATTCGGATCCCAATCGTTGGCCACTTCTGAAACTAAATTAATACTGTTCCAACCGAAAAGAATGACTGGATGAACATGTGAAAATTGATCACAGGAAGGCACGGAGTTACCCTGCACTCAGGATGGCTGGATGTGATTATTCGGTCCTCACAATACACACTAAATAGGCGGACACGTACACACTCACATACAACCTCACCTACACACACAAAACTGCATATTCACCCAGATGCACACACACAAAACTGCAAACTCACGGTCACAAACTCAGAGTCATCGAAAAACACACACACATATTCACACACAATCACCCTCACACACACAGACACATATACACACACACATACATATACACACACACACACACACACACACACACATATATACACACATACACACTCTCACACACACATACACACTCGCTCACACACACACACACACGCACACACGCACACACCCAAAAAACCTGTCACCTTCCAAGAGTACCTTCCAAACCCACGACCTGGCATTTGGCCCATCATGTCTGCGTCAGTTCTGTGGTCAATCTCCTGCCTTTTCTTCATATCCCTTCTCACCACCTCTATCCAAATAACCATCCAATGCCTCCTCAAATGTCTGAGGATATCTGAATATCAAATATCTGAACCTCCTTCCACCAGATTTCCATGCAATGCGTTACATAGAACATAGAACATAGAACAGTACAGCACAGTATAGGCCCTTCAGCCTACGATGTTGTGCCGAACTTTTATCCTAAACCTAAGGTATATATAACCTCCACCCCTACCTTTTACTATCATCCATATGCCTATCTAATAGCCACTTAAATGCCCCTAATGAGGCCAACTCCACTACCCTCTCCGGCAATGCATTCCACACCCCTACCACTCTCTGAGTAAAGAACCTACCTCTGACGTCTCCCCTATATCTACCTGATGTTCCTTCTCAACATTCTCAAGTGACAGACTGGCTTTTCAAAGAGGTTGGACTATTTGAGGATTGGATGGTGCTACATCCTTCATTCTAATTATCACATTTTCCTCACATACAAATTAAATCGAATTCTCATTCACACTCTATCCTTATTGTAATGCACTCCCTATAATCCACCATCATTTACAGTCTCCATTATCATGTTTGAATGGCAACACTATACTCTCTTATTAACTCAATCATTAATTCATGTTGGACAGATTTGAACAGGAAATGGGGATAAATCAATGGGCTACACCCAGGAATATTCTTCCATTTATAGCAGGGTGGGGACTGCATGAGGATGTGATGAGATGTTGCAGAGATGCAATTTCTGTCAGGAACATGAGTAGCTCAAACCTGTTCCTCCAATTACTTGGACCATGGCTGATTTGCAACGCAAGTCCATTTGTCCTATTTGTTTGCTCTACCCTTAACCAACAAAAATTACCCCCATCTTCGGCCTGGAAAGTTTCACTTGATGCCCACATCCCTTAGCCTTCTTAGGGGAACAATGTTTCAGATTTCCATGTCATTTGACAAGGTCTGAAAAGGTTCCTGCTTTGTTCCTGAAGAAACTCTCTTCAATTTGAAGACTATGCCCCTTTACATTGAATTCCCTCACCAAAGCAAATGGTTTTGCTATATCAACCCTTTAATTAAATATCTCAATTAGATCAACATGAATTAATGATTGAGTTAATAAGAGAGTATAGTGTTGCCATTCAAACATGATAATGGAGACTGTAAATGGTGGTGGATTATAGGGAGTGCATTACAATAAGGATAGAGTGTGAATGAGAATTAGATTTAATTTGTATGTGAGGAAAATGTGATAATTAGAATGAAGGATAATACACAATGTTTAACAATGGTCCACATCTCAACCTTTGACAACCAGGAATAACTGGATATCTTCCTCTTCATTGTACTGCTGTAATGCAGAAGGAAGATGAATTGGATTGAAGATTTAACCATTGAGCTGACCAAAGAATATAGCAATCAAGAGCAGGAAGGCACAGTACAATCTTTCAAGTCTGTTCTGCCATTTAGGAAGATCATGGTTGTTCTTTGTCCTAAACTCCACGAGATCCTTATATCCTCTGATAACCTCAGAGACCCAAAGTTAAACATGAAAGGGATCAGAAAAGATTTATGAGGATGTTGCCAGGTTTGGAGGGTTTGAGCTGAAAGGAGAGGCTGAATAGGCTGGGGCTATTTTCCCTGGAGTGTCGGAGGTGACCTTAAAGGGGTTTATTATATCATCAGGGGCATGGATAGGGTGAATAGTCAAGGTCTTTTCCCCAGTGTAGGGAGTCCAAAACTAGAGGGGTAGTAGGAACTGCCGATGCTGGAGAATCTGAGATAACAAGGTGTAGAGCTGGATGAACACAGCAGGCCAAGCAGCATCAGAGGAGCAGGAAAGCTGATGTTTTGGGTCTGGACCCTTCTTCAGAAATGGGGGAGGGGAAGGGGACACTGGAATAAATAGAGAGAGGGGAGGAGGCGATGATGGAAAGAGGGCATAGGTTTAAGGTGAGAGGGGAAAGATTGAAAAGGGATCTGAGGGGCAACTTTTTCACGCAGAGGGTGGTGTGTGTATGGAATGAGCTGCCAGAGGAATTGGTGGAGGCTGGTACAATTACAACATTTAAAAGACATCTGGATGAGTACATGAATAGGACATGTTTAGAGGGGTATGGGCCAACTGCTGGCAAATGGGATTAGATTTATTTAGGATATCTGGTTGGCAGGGACGAGTTGGACCAAAGGGTCTGTTTCCGTGCTGTACATCTCTATGACTCTATGACTCTATAAGTCTATAAATCTCAGTCTTGAATACACTAAATGACTGAGCATGCACACTCCTCTGGGTTGGAGGGTTCTGAAGATTCACGGCTCTCTACCTCAAGGAGTTCCTCCCTGTCCCAGTGACTGTACGTACACCCCTGAGGGTTTGAGAAGGCAGCTCACTACCACCTTCTCAAGGGCAATTAGGAATGTGTAATATATGTTTGATATCCACGTGCCATAAACAAATAAATAAAGGAAGTACAATGTGGATGGATAGAAGTAAGATGAAACTGTAGTGAAGAAACATGGAGACTCAGAGCAAGAGTTGGCCATTGGCCTTTTGAGCCTGCTCCACAATTCAATAGATTATAGCTTATCCACCATCTCAAAGTCATATTTCTCCTTTCTCTCCATACCTCATGGTGCCTTTGAAATCTTAAAATTTATCCGTCTCTTTCTTGAATGTATTCAGCGACTTGACCTCCACAGCTTTTTCTGATAGAGAATACTCCAGACTGACCATCATCTGGGTGAAGAAATGCTTAGTTTATTTTGAGATTATGGTCGGCATGGACTGGTTGGACCGAAGGGTCTGTTTCTGTGTTGTATACTTCCATGACTGGTGGACCGACACGTTGTTGAAATTCGAGTGTTTTCAGTGTTGCCTTCATCCAGTTAGTGAGAAATGTGATCCACCACACTCCTGACTCTGACTACTAAAGCAGGTATGCAAATACAAAAAGGACCTTTTAAAGTTGAGTGAAAGATAATTATATGGATTTCTTCCCGCCCTTGCCTCATGTCAAATTTCCACAAAGGAAGAATTTCAATGGTGACAAAATTTGCCATATCACATCATATTGCTTTGGTGCCAAACCATTTGTTAGATCTGACACATACAGTATGCTAACGACCACTTATCCTGGATTCTTGCACCTTTTACAGGTAAACGTCTCCAGCCCTAATTTCTGAAGTTTCCAAGTTAGTTTAAACCTTGTGTGTCCAAATTGTTTAACCTCTCCAACCGCTGAACGGGACCTAAACCTTGTACAATCGTCCTTAAAACTTTCAGTCTCTCTACCTCTCCCCATACCTTAAAACCATACCTGAGCCTTTGGTCACTGTAGTGATCAGAGTGTATGTGATAACTTTTGTTTGGTAACACTCCTGACACCAAAGGTGCTATATAGGTGCAAGTTGTTATTCAAGTTTCATTCTGAAAATATTCCAACTTCACTCTCTCTCTTTCTCTCTCTCTGCACAGATTTGAGGCCCTGGGTGTTGAATTTTAGCTTTCCAGGAGTATACGACTATTCCCAGTTGGCAGTCGACCTCAACAGAAATCAGCTAGTCATTGGAGCCAGGTACTGTCCAACAATGTCTGTGGTGATTGCAGTGTTGGTATAAGCTTTCTTCTAAGTTCCTGTGATATGCTCCGATCTGGCTTTTCTTTTTATGACAACAGTTTCATTGTCACCATAACAAACCAAACACAATTCCATATTTATTAAACGGATGGTGTGTGAATTCTCCAGTTGCCATAGTGACACAATGGACTCACAACTCCAAATCTTCCCACACCTGCTGAGGTTACCATGAAGGACTCCCTTTCTCAGCCTCTCCCCTTCCCTGAGGTGTGGTGACCCTGTGGTTAAACTCAGCACCGGTCATAGTCATAGAGCCATAGAGATCTACAGCATGGAAACAGGCCCTTCGGCCCAGCTTGCTCATGCTGCCTAGTTTTCACAATTTAGACTAGTTCCATTTGCCTGTGTTTAGTCAATATCCCATCCATGTACCTGTCTGAGTGTTTCTTAAATTATGAAGTTGTACTCACTTCTACCATTACCTCTGGCAGCCCATTCCAGACACTTACCACCCTCTGTGCGAAAAAATTGCCCCTCTGGACCCTTTTGTATTTCTCCCTTCTCCCTGTAGGAATATGGCAATATTACCTTTACCTTTAGTCCTATGTCTATATTATTAGTCCAGTACCATTGGCACTATGACACTATTTCCCATAGACTTCATCTTTACCATGCTCCTGCAGCTCCTGGTTTTCTCTCCTAATCTTTTGCAAACCTCAAGTGTCCTGAAATGTATGCTTGCCCCTTCCTACGTCTTTTTAACTTTTTACTTTTTCACTTAAAGTCGCTCTCTCACATCAGTAGCGTTCATAGTTGTGAGATTATGTCAAGAATAAGAGGTGATTTTATTTGAGTATATAGGATCCCGGGGGACTTGATATGGTGTTTGTCAAAGGGATGTTTCCCCATGTGGGAGAGCCTGAATATCAGAAATGCAGTTTAAAGATAAAGGATCTCCTATTAAAGATGGAGGTGAGGAGAAATTCTTTCTCTCAGAGGGTTCACAAGACTGTAAGACATAGGAAAAGGCCATTTAGCTCACTGAGTCTGCTCTGCCGTTCAATGAGAACATGGCTGATTTGCTAATCCTCACCTCCACTTTCCTGCCTTTACCCCAGAACCCTTGATTCCTTTTCTGATTAAAAATCTATCTCAGCCTTGAATATACTTGATGACTCAGCCTCTACAACTCTCTGTGGTAAAGAATTCCACAGATTCACTACCCTCTGAGAAAAGGAATTCCTCCCCATTTCTGTCTTAAATAGACAATCCCTTATTCTGAGATTGTGCCCACTGGTCCAAGACTCTTCCACAAGGCGAAACAACCTTTCTGTGTTCACACTGTCAATTCTGGTCTTGAGTCTTTGGAGCAGCCTTACCTAGAAAGCGGGCACAGCTATTTTTAGGGTAGAGGTGGATAAGAAGGTAGCTCACCATCTCAAGGCCAACTGGTGATGGGTAATAAATGTGGGCCCAACCAGCAAAGTCCACATCCCATGGATAAATTATAAAAAAAATTGATTGACAGGGCAGACAAATGTTGTCACAAGTAAGTAGGGAAGTATAGTTGAGGTCATAATCAGATCAACCATGATCATGTTGAACAGCAGAGCAGGCTAGGGGGACTGAGTGGCCTCCTTCTGCTCTTAATTTGTAATTCCATATGTCAGCTCAGTTGTCTAACTCGTGCTATCTAAGGAATGGTTGACTCCACATTGGCTTAAAAAATAGCATAACTTTACAGTGAAGCCTTTCGGAGTACAATCACCTCATTGGATCGACTTAGACAGGGAAGGTTTTGCACACAATATTGAGCACAGAAAGAGGCCAGTGACTCCCACTCTGACCTCTCAAACCTTGACCTGTGGTCCAATGAAGTTCAATGCTATCTTAATGAAAAAAAAAATTTATTTTTTGACTTGGAGAAATGAAAACCTCTGGGGTCCAACTATGATTTCCTCAATTTTGAATCATAACCTGTACCCCGGTTTGGCTTCACGTTTTTTTATGGCTGCTTTGCATTCATTTCTTTATGCCATTTCTTTGCTCCTGCCACCATGTAGCCATTCAAACCTCATCTGGGCACATCTTTTGTTCTTTTACGTTACCCATGACCACTCCCTTTGGCTGTTGTAACGCGGAACCATGCAATTTAATCCCTCCGGTCCTGCACCTTATCCTCCACCTTTTCATTTTCCTCTCTAATAAATCTTTCCACTTGTTCGAAAACTCTGACATTTCTATCCTTCCTCAGTTCTGATGTCGGGTCATTGATCTGAAACGTTGCCTCTGTTCCTCTGTCCAAAGATGTTGCCTGACCTGTTGAGTCTTTCTAGCATTTACTGCTTTTGGTTTCGGTCTTTGTTGGTGTTTATGTTCCTCAGATGCTTCCTATCATTTCTCTTCAATTAACGCTGCCAACTTCTGCTTTTAATGTAGTCAGCTTTCCCTTAATTACATCTGTACTACTCACCTCAACTAATCGGGCAGCATGGTGGCTCAGTACTGAGTGTTGCGATCTCGTGGGGCCAAAGTTCGATTCCACCCTCAGGCAACTGTCTGTGTGGAGTTTGTACATTCTCCCCGTGTCTGCGTGGGTTTCCTCCCACAGTTCAAAGATGTGCAGTTGAGGTGGATTGGCCATACCATACGATGATAGTATAAGGTAGGGGTGGAGGTTAGATAGACTTTAGGTTTAGTGTATAAGATCGGCACAACATCGTGGGCCGAAGGGCCTGTACTGTTCTATGTTCTATATTGCCCATAGTTTGCAGGCTAGGTGGATTAGCCATGGGAAATGCAGAGTTACAGGTTAGGGGGGATGGATAGGCATGGGATGGTCTTTGAAGGATTGGTGTGGACTGAATGGCCTGATTCCACACCGTGGGGATTCTATGGCTGTCAGTTTTACATTCTAACCACACTCTGGGTGAAGAATTTTCCCCTCAATTTCTGATTAGATTTATTACTGACTGTTTTAGTTATAGTGGTAAATTGTGGACTCTCCACAAATGGAAATCTTTATATCTAACCATTTCGTACGGAGCTCCATGAAGAGAGATTGGATAGACTGGGGTTGTTTTCCTTAGAGCAGAGGAGGTTGAGGGGGTCATGATTGAGATGTATAAGCTTACGCTGGGCATAGATAACATAGATAGGAAGAAATGTTTCCCCTTGACGGAGCGATCATTGATCAGGATCAAGGAGTGGAGGGTTTACCACCACCTCCAAGTTTCCATCCAAACTACTCACCATTCTGACTTGGAAACATATCGCCGTTCCTTCACTGTCACTGGGTCCTGGTATTCCCCCCCCCAACCCATGGACATTGTGGGTCAACCTACAACAACTAGACTACAGCGTTTCAAGACGGCAGCTCACCACCACCCTCGCCACTAGGCAAAAGGGAGGGATTTGATATGTTTCTTATTTGTTAAGAGCCCTCTTTACAATACGATGACATCTTTGTACTTTTGCCAGTTGCACGTGAATCTAGTCATTAAACTGACTATCAATCAGATGGTGTCTCTAGGTTTCAGATTGTGTTTTTCTACAAATGTTGAAATTCTTGAGAAGTTCTTTTTATCAGCTAGCCTAGTTTACCTTGAGTAGCTTTAATATGTCTGTCTCTATTTTCTGACAAGCTAGTTTAATCTCTGATTTTCTTTATCTCCTTTTATCCTTCTCAAACTGCTTTTCTCTTTTCATTTTCAGCTTTTTCAGTTCTGATGTCTTTTGTTCCTCTTGTTTACTGTGGATTGTCATCTCGTCCTTCACTTGCCTTCTTTTCAGTTTTGCTCCCCTTATCTTTCTGCTGCTTTTCTATGCTTTTACTCGCCGCGCTTTCTTTCTTTTTACATGCTCTTACTTTTACACGTTAACTTCTGTTCAACCCCCTACCACTGGTTCTTTGTCTCTCACTAATTGCACTCTCTTTCTTTCACCCTTTTGCTTTCTTGCTATTTTCTTATGTTTTTGTTTGTCTCCCTATTCTATTCCCTTCTCTGTCTCTCTCTCTCTCTTTGCCATCAGCAGATCTGTTTTACTCAATCTCTGCCAAATTTTCTTCTGTGCAATATGCTCTTCGGAATTTGCATTCAATCATCTTTTTGCATGCTTTCACATTTGCCCAGAAGTACAAACCAGGGTTACCCATATTGGTTGTGGAATTTCTCTGGTTGAATTCGTGGAAACTTGTAAGAACAGATAATCAATCTGATTTGTTTGGCTTTTTAATATCAACATGTTTATATCTGTGTCTGTCCTTTTACAGAAACTACCTCTTTCGCCTCACTCTGGATAACATCTCTCTTATACAGGTAAGATCTTCTGAAAGAATTGCGGACGCTCTAAGCAGAGACAAATACAGAAATTGCTGGAAAAGCTCAGCAGGTCGGGCAGCATCTGTGGAAAGAAGCCAGAGTTAGCATTTCAAAACACTAAGTCTGATTTCTCTCTACAGATGCAGCCAGACCTGCTGAGCTTTTCCAGCAATATCTACTTTTGTCCAAGATCTTCTGAAGTACTGGCCTCAATTACAGCACCAGCCCCGTAACACAAAATATGGCAGTTACTTCTTGTAAATTACTTGAACAAATCAGTAAATCACTTCCACCTTTATTCGAAAGAGACCCTGTATGAAATAAAACCAGAAAATGAGTGAAACACTCAGTAGGTCTGGCAGGATCTGTGGAGAGAAACAGAGTTAATGTTTCAGGTCAATGATCTTTCATTTGAACCAGACAAAGAACAGAGGTGGATTTTTTGACCCAGCTGGTCTGAACCAAATTTTATGTCCCATACAAGACTTGTCCTTCTCCTGGATCAACACATCTTTCCATTTCTTTCACCATCACATGCTTACGTGTTTCCCCCGGTAGCATAATGGTAAGCCACCTCACTAGTAGTCCACAAGCCCAGGATAATTGGGAGCATAGATTCAAGTTCCAACACCAAAGCAACCTGCAGAATTTGAATTTGTATAATAAATCTGGAGCCCATCTGGTTAAATAATTGCTGTCTATCTGTTCTGCTGCCCTTACCCCGCCTGTCCTACGTGTAACTCCAGACCCACAGCAAAGCACATGACTCTTAACTACTCTCTGAAATAGCTGAACAAGCCACTAAGAAAAAAGGCAGTTAGGGGTATGTGAAATGTTGACCTTTCTGGTGATGCCCATATCCCATGAAAGAATAAACTAAAAAATACTGCTTGGCCTGCTGTGTTCATCCAGTTCTACACCTTGTTATCTCAGATTCTCCAGCATGTGCAGTTCCTACTATCCCTGTGTAAATAGACTTCTTCTTAATTCAATTATGGGTTCGTTAGTGGATCATTTTAATTATTTTGACCTCTAAATTTAGGGAAGTCTCTGGGACTGGAACATCTACTCTGCTGATACCATTCCTAATTTTTGTAACTTCTTTTGGGTAACCCCTTAGCTTGGAAGAACCTTTCCAAACTTTCCTGGTGCCATTTTTGCAAATATATTTTGCAACTTCTCCAGAATTCCTGAGTAAGGGAACAGTGCAAGGGGAAGTTAGTTGAATGTTAAGTGTTTGTGAGCGAATGGTACAGAGCTAAGCTGGTCAGTGATTGATTGCTCCTTCAGGTTGCAGGTCTAATGCCTTTGTCTATCTCATTTTTCCACTGCAATTGCTAAGATTCAGTTTACCTCTCGGCTGTAAGCCAGACCTTTTAATTTTATTAATAAGGTTTTAGTTGAACTGGTGGGAAGAATCACTGTGCGAATGATGAATGATATTGTTCCAACAATTTTTTCTGAAGGGAAGAAAAGCGAAAAATGTATAGTCTAGAGCTTGGAAACCACATCTGGCTCACAAAATCAGGAACAAAAACAAAGTTGCTGGAAAAGCTCAGCACGTCTGGCAGCATCTGTGAAGGAAGAAAACAGAATTAATGTTTCGGGTCCGGTGACCCTTCCTCACAAAATCAGGAGGAGGCTTTAAGTGTCAAGATCATTGGCTATCCCAGCATGCACTTGTTTTAGAGCCGCCGGTTCTTATAGGACATACTTGTTGAGGTTTTGTGATGTCATTTGTGTTGTGATGTCATTGCGTTGTGATGTCATTGCCAGCCTCTGACTTGTTCGTGCAGGTTTTTGACCAAAGTCCAGAGGGTTGGGGGTTTGGTTAGCTCAGTTAGCTGGATAGCTGGTTTGTAATGCAGTGACTTCAGCAGCACAGATACAATTCCTACACCAGCCGAGGTTACCATGTACCTTCTCAACCCCTCCCTTTGCCTGTGGTGTGGTGACCCTCAGGGGGGCACGGTGGCTCAGTGGTTAGCATTGCTGCCGCACAGCGCCAGAGACCCAGGTTTGGTTCCACCCTCGGGCGACTGTCTGTGTGCAGTTTACACTTTCTTCCTGTGTATGCATGGGTTTCCTCCAGTGCTCCAGTTTCCTCCCGCAGTCTAAAAGATGTGCACATTAGGTGGTTTGGCCATGTTAAGTTGCCCCGTAGTGTCCAGGGATGTGAAGGCTCGGTGGATTAGCCATTGGAAGTGCAGTGTTGCAGGGATTGGGTAGGAGGGTAGGACTGGGTGGGATGCTGTTTGGGGGGTCAGTATGGACTGAATGGCCTGCTTCCACACTGTAGGGATTCAGTGTTTACACCAGCACTGGTCCTCCCTCTTTCTGATGAGAGAATGGTCCTCTACAACAAAGGCAACTTTACCTTTACCCAAACCCACTGCACACACTACCCATACCTTGACAAAAGTCCAGAACCAGGGCCACTGTTTAAAAATTAATGGTCATCTTTTCAAGACTGAGATGAAGAGAATTCTTTTCTCTTAGAGGGTGGTGGAACTGTAGAACGCTCTGCCTTAGAAAGCCATGGAGATAGAATCATTGGATATTTTCAAGACAGAAGTAGATGCATTCTTGTTAGGCAGGTGACTCAAGGATAATCGGGATAGATAGGAATTCAAAACTCAAAACGATCATCCAGGATTTTATTGAATACTGGAGCAGGCTAGAGGGGCTGAATGGCCTACTGTTGCCCCTATTTCACAAGTTCCTATGTTTGTGTTTACTTTCAACATTTTCATAAGTAATAAATAAAAAGTTGTTGAAGGAAAATTTGGAAGGCCTGTAGTTTCTCACATGGGATTTTCACTCAGCAGCATCTGCTAATGTGCTATACTGTTTCCGCTGTTTCCGATGCGGCCTCCTCTACATTGGGGAAACCAAGCGGAGGCTTGTGGACCGCTTTGCGGAACACCTACGCTCGGTTCGCACCAAACAACTCCACTTCCCAGTCGCGAACTATTTCAACTCCCCCTCCTACTCCTTAGACGACATGTCCATCCTGGGCCTCCTGCAGTGCCACAACGATGCCACCCGAAGGTTGCAGGAACAGCACCTCATATTCCGCTTGGGAACCCTGCAGCCCAGGGCTTCACAAGCTTCAAATTCTCCCCTCCCCCGACCACATCCCAAAACCAGCCCAGCTCATCCCCGCCTCCCTAACCTGTCCTTCCTCCCACTTATCCCCTCCTCCCACCTCAAGTCCCACCCCCATCTCCTACCTACTAGCCTCATCCCGCCACCTTGACCTGTCCGTACTCCCTGGACTGACCTATCTCCTCCCTACCTCCCCACCTACACTCACCTTTACTGGCTCCATCCCCGCCTCTTTGACTGTCTGTCTCCTCTCCACCTATCTTCTATCCGCTTCCACCTCTCTCCCTATTTATTTCAGAATCCCCTTCCCCTCCCCCATTTCTGAAGAACGGTCTAGACCTGAAACGTCAGCCTTCCTGCTCCACTGATGCTGCTTGGCCTGCTGTGTTCATCCAGCTCTACACCTTGTTATCTGGGAGATTGAAGTTGTTTTTATTCATTTGTGGGATGTGGGTGTCGTTGGCTGGGATTTGGATTCGGATTGGTCCAGTATCTGACGAGTCGTGAATGGTGCTAAACGATGTGCAATCATCAGCGAGTATCCCCTTGATCTTATTTGAATGGTGGAGTCGGCTCAAAGGGCATACTCCCCCTGTTCGACATTGTGTGTCAGCCCGGGAGAGAATCCCATATCTCCACAGTTGGTTGCACGTACAATTGCTCCCTTATTACCCTCCTAAGTGGCCCAGCTTTACTTGTTACCTCCAGTCCCACTTCATAACGGAGAAGAAAGAGTCTCTCTGTAAACTGGGGGGAGATGGAGGAAAGACCAGAGAAACATGGTATCTTCAGTGAAATCAAAGAGTCTGCAGCAGTGTCTCCCTGTACTTTCAAAATAAGTGAAAGCAGGAAGTAGCCAAACACCAAATGGCTGCCTGTCATTTACAAGGTAGTAACTCAATTGAGTGTTTCAAGTGACTGTATATGAAACTACCTGGGCTTTGATCTCTCTGTTGATGCAATTCAGGAATAACTCAGGATTCAATTACTACCTTTGACCCATGCCAAATCTCCTCAAAGCACTGTTCGCTGTTTCTCTCGGTGAATGGTTCAGAACCAATTATAATTGGATGAAGGAGCAATAAACTAATTGTGAGCCAGGAGTGGAGAGTACAGCACATCCTGCAGCCAGAATTCCATTGCTTTTTTGATTTAACCCCTCCTGCCCAGATGTTTTAGGTGTTAGGTGCACTCAATTAACAGCACACCAGCCTCTGAGCCAATAAGTTGTGTGTTCAAACCACAATCACATCTGGGCCGATTGAGTGCGCGTCAGGAATAAAGGGACCACAAGCTATAAATACGACAATCACTAAGGGTTAGCAAGGCCATAAATAAACAAACTAAGCAGTGGGCTTTATTTCCATTGGGACAGGTTTAAAAAGTAGCAGATTTATGCCAAACCTGGGTAGAACATTAGTTGGACTGCACTTTGCTTATTACATGCAGTTCCGGTATCTATATGATGAATAGGATATAGAGGCACCAGAGAGGGTGCAGAGTGGATTTACAAGGATGCTAACTGCAATGTGTGGATGTAAATATCAGATGTTATAGACAGACAGCAGGTGAGGCTTCCCAATTTGTCACATTCCAAACTGTTACCCTTCGGGCTAAGGAAGGATGAACTTACTCCCATTCTTTGTTCAGCCATCCCTCGGTTAGTTTCAACAAGTTTAATTCAGAAAATGATCCCTTATCTTTCTCTTGGACCCAAGTGTACTCATGTTTTCAAAGGAGCCAGTTTAATGAGGTTTTCTTGAATTAGCAAAAACAGTGAGTTTAGTCATTACTAAACAGGGGTAGAATTCACAACACAAGACATATGCACAGAAATTACAAATGAGTCCAAAAGAGTAAAAGTTAAAAAGATACAGATACATAGATGAGTCTCGAACTGTCTGGGAAAATGGATGGTTGAATGTTGTAGCCATTGCAGTAGAGGTTACTGGTAACGTTGACATTGATATTTGAGCTGTCAGTTTCATGGTTTTTGGTTTATAGATTGATGGAAATTCACTTTTTAACTAGTTTGCAGCCCTCACAATGTGAGAGGAACTCCCTTTAGTTGTCCTGCTAGCTGACTTCTACCACTGGGTGTGAGAGAGTGAGTCTTTACCTGCAATACTAGTGGGTAATTAGTGACTAGTGGGTAATTTTCTAATTGTGACCTTTACAACATGCTAGTGCTCAAATGTAGACTGGCACACATGTGAACATTCAGTCCCAACCCCTAGGTAACTATTCAACTGCCAATTTCACCCATTGCCAATCCTCCCTGCTCTCTAATTCCCTCATTGACACTCCCCGTGACATGGCCTGACCTCATGACCCAGCCACCCCATCTAGCTGGCACCTCTCTCACTCACATTCATTCACTAACACAATGAAAACCTACTTAAATGTCCCAAAGCTTATCAGTTTGTTAATGAAGTAAGGTTTACCAGAATGTGGTAACCAGGGCCATAAAAGGGAATGTGATTTAGATTGCTCGTCCCCTACACTGACTACCCAAGGCCATGAAGAAGGACTCTGATGGGAGACTGCTCCACAGTTTCTAATGGTGTTGGCAATGGAAGTTTCAGCCAGAAATGCAGAGCTGTCCTTGGTTAATTGAGTTGGATTGGAGTGACAAGCCGGCAGACATACCCATTCCTTCCATTTGTAGGGAAGAGTGGATCCAGGAGCTACCAGTGTAAGACGGTCACCAAGACACCCAACTGGGGAATTGTGAAGAAGCTTCTTTCTTCAAAGAGTAGTGAAAATGTGGAATCCGGTACAACACAGAGGGTTTGTGGTGAATAATCTGGATGCAGTTAAAGGGAAACTCGCCAAGCACATGAGGGAAAAGGGAACAGAGAGTATTGAAGGGAGATTTAGGTGAAGAAAGGTGGCAGAATGCTTGAGTGGAATTGATGGGCTGGTTGGATATATAATGTCTGTGCTGCAGGATTCCAGATATTTTAATTCATTCATGGGATGTGAGTCTTGCTGGCTGGGCCAGCATTTATTGCCCATCATCTGGTGGTGAGTTACCTCCTTGAACTACTATAGTCCATGTGCTAAGGTAAGCCCATAAAACTATTACGGAGTGAATTCCAGGATTTTGACCCAGCGACACTGAAGGAATGGTGATATATTTCCAAGTCAAGACGGTGAGTGCAGGGGAACTTGCAGGGGATGGTGTTCCCATGTAGCTGCTGCCCTTGTCCTTCTAGGTAGAAGTGATCATTGGTTTGAAAGATGATGTAAAGAGCCTGGGTGAATTCAATACTTCAGTGTAATATCGAGAAATGGCAGCATTTTCTACGTGTCCTGTCCCTTCAGATGAGATATTGTGGTCCTTTCTTGTCAATCAGTTGAATGGGGTGTTAAAGAAAATCTGCTGCTGCCCCAGAAAGTAATAAATTTGTGATATTTGGCCCTTTGCTGATGTGTCAAAGTTCTTTTGCTATCCTGAACAGCTCTTTGGATCTACCTACAGCACATGACCTGCAGTGTCATCTCACCACTACCATCTCCAGGGCAACCAGGGATGAGCACTGGGCTTGCCAGCAATATCTATAACCAATTAACGTACTGACCCAGTCATTGCTTCATTGTAACCATGGCAGAGTAAGTGCCTAATTCACCAATGTCGCTCTCTCCAATCTCTCTCAACAAGTGTCTGGTCCAAGTGAATGGATTGTGGTCTCTTATTTTCTGACTGATTGATGGGTTAGGGCAGGTCGCCTTTACTGTCGCTGGGTCAAAATCCTGGAATTCCCTCCGTAATAACATTGTGGGTCAACCCACAGCAGGAGGACTGCAGCGGTTCAAGAAGGCAGCTCACCACCACCTTCTCAAGGGCAACTAGGGATGGGCAATAAATGCTGGCCAGCCAGCAACGCCCACATCCCACAAATGAATGAAAAAAAAAGGGTTCTGTCAGTTTGACATAAATTTATATATGGTCAGTTCAACTGAATCAGCCAGTTTGTGGATGCCTAGATTGTAAGGTGAGATGATGGCCTAGTGGTATTATCACTGGACGATTAATCCAGAGACCCAGGTAACGTTCTGGGGACCAGGGTTTGAATCCCGCCATGGCAGATGGTGGAATTTGAATTCAATAAAAATCTAGATTTAAGAGTCTAATGATGACTGCCTGTCAATTGTCAGGAAAAACCCATCTGGTTCACTAATGTCTGTAAGGGAAGGAAACTTCCATCCTTACCCCATCTGGACTCCATGTGACTCCAGACCCACAGAAATGTATTTGAGTCTTAACTGATAAGCAATAAATGCGGACTCAGCGAGTAACACCCTCATCCTGACAACGAATTAAAAAAAGATAGGGTATTAATAGCTATTTAATATTTCAGGTCCAGTGACCCTTCATCAGAACTGACCTGCAGTTCTTTTGGATTTTATTTAGGATATTAATAATGTAAATGTAATTAATAATGTAACCAGTGCCAAAAGCAACAGCTTTTGGAGTCAATTTATCCTTTGACGACTTATTGAATTATAGTGCAGTATAAATTATTGGTCACTCCACTGATATACAGTCATAGAGACATACAGCACAGAAACAGGCCTTTCAATCCAACTAGTCTACGCCAACCATGTTCCCAAACTAAACTACTCCCACCTGCCTGCGTTTGGCCCCTATCCCTCCAAACCTTTCCTATATATGTACTTATCCGAATGTCTTATAAATGTTGTAACTGTACCTGCATCCACCACTTCCTCCGGCAATTCATTCCACACACAGACCACTCTCTGTGTAAAAACATTGCCCCTCATGTCTTTTTTAAACATTCTCCACTCATCTTAAAAATATTTGATTTGATCCGATTCATTGTAGTCATGTGTACCTAAGTACAGTGAAAAGCTTTGTCTACGAGCAGCACAGACATATCATAGTAAACAATGACATACAGATTATAGGGTGCTTGCACAGACTATGCATACAGTTTACACCGCACAGGAGGTGCGCGAAGCAAGATCAACATTATTTGAAGTTAGAGAGTCCATTCATCAGCCTGATAATGGCAGGGAAAAAGCTGTTCTTAAACCTGCTTGTGTGTGTGTTCAAGCTTCTGTATCCTCTGCCTGATGGAAGAGGTTGCAGGAGAGCATTACTGGGGTGGGAGGTGTCTTTGATGATGTTGGCAGCCTTTCCACAGCAGTGAAAACTATAAATGGAGTCCATGGATGGAAGGTTGGCTTCCGTGATTGTCTGGGCTGTGCACACAACCTTCTGTAGTTTCCTACGGTCCTGGGCAGAGCAGTTGCTGTACCAGGCTGTTTTGCATCCGGATAGAACGCTTTCATCTGTAAAAGTTGCCCCTTAGTTTTGAACTGCCCCACCATAGGGAACTGACCCTTGCTATTCACCTTATCAATGCATCACGTGACTTTATAAACCTCTATAAGGTCACCCCTCAACATCCTAAGCTCCAGTGGAAAAACTCCCAGCCTATCCAGCTTCTTGTTATAACTCAAATCCTCCATTTCTGGCAATATCCTGGTAAATCTTTTCTGAAGCTACTGCATTTTAATAATATCCTTTGTATGGCAGAGCAATCAGAACTGGACACAGTTCTCCAGAACAGGCCTCACCAATATCCTATACAACGTCAGTATGACATCCCAACTCCTATACTCAAAGGTCTGAGCAATGAAGACAATCGCACTAAATGCCTTTTTAACCATCCTGTCTACCTGTGGTGCAACTTTCAAAGAAGTATATATCTGAACCCCTAGGTCTCTGTGTTCTACAACACTACCCAGGCCCATAACCACTGATGGTATAAGTCCTACCTCGTTTGTTTTATGAAAATGCAATACCTCGCATTTATCCAAATTATACTCCATCTGCTACTCCTCAGCCCATTGACTCAATTATCAAGATCTCTTTGCAATCTTAGATGACCTTCTTCACCGCCAGTTTGCCAATGACACGAAGGTTGGTGGAGTTGTGGACAGCGTGGAGGGCTGTTGTAGATTGCAATGGGACATTGACAGGATGCAGAGCTGGGAAAAGAAGTGGCAGATGGAATTCAACCCAGAAAAGTGTGAATTGATTCATTTTGGAAGGTCGAATTTGAATGCAGAATACAGGGCTAATGGTAGGATTCTTGGCAGTGTGGAGGAACAGAGGGATATGGGGTCCATGTCCATAGATCCCTCAAAGTTGCTACCCAAGTTGATAGGGTTGTAAAGAAGGCGTATGGTGTGTTGGCTTTCATTGGCAGGGGAATCAACTTTAAGAGCCGTGAGGTTATGCTGCAGCTCTATAAAACTCTGGGAAGACAACACTTGGAATATTGTGTTCAGTTCTGGTCACCTCATTATAGGAAAGATGTGGAAGCTTTAGAGAGGGCGCAGAGGAGATTTACCAGGATGCTGCCTGGACTGGAGGGCAGGTCTTATGAGGAAAGGTTGAGGGAGCTAGGACTTTTTTCATTGGAGCGAAGAAGGATGAGAAGTGATTTGATAGAGGTGTACAAGATGATGAGAGGTATAGGTAGAGTGGATAGTCAGAGACTTTTTCCCAGGGCGGAAATGACTATTATGAGGGGGCATAATTTTAAGGTGATTGGAGTAGGTATAGGGGAGATGTCAGAGGTAGGTTCTTCACACAGAGAGTGGTGGGTGTGTGGAATGCACTGCCGGCAGTGGTAGTGGAGTCAGATACTTTAGAGACTTTTAAGCGACTCTTGGATAGGCACATGGAGGATAGTAAAATGTAGGGTATGCAGGGTAGAATGATCTTTGTAGGATAATAGGTCGGCACAACACTGTGGGCCGAAGAGTCTGTACTGTGCTGTACTGTTCTATGTTCTATACCATCAATCTTGGTGTCATCCGCAAACTTACAAACCATGCTTCCTATATACTCACCCAAACAAAAGTGGCACCACTACTGATCCCTGTGCAGCACAGCTGGTCACAGGCCTCCAGTCTGTAAAATAACTCTCCACCACCACCCTCTGTCTCTGACCATCAAGCCAAATTTGTATCCAATTGGCAAGCTTTCCCTGAATCCCATGTGATCTAACTTTACCAACTAGTTTACCGTTTAGACACCTTTTCAAAGGCTTTTCTAAAGAGCATGTAAACGACATCTACCACTCTGCCCACATCAATTTTTTTTTGGTTACTTCCTCTAAAGACTCAATCAAGTTTGTGAGACACAATTTCCCATGCACAAAACCAAGCTAAACTCTCCTTGCCTCTCCAAATGCATGTAAATCCTACCTTTCAGAATTACCTTCAACAACCTACCTATCACCGATGTCAGGCTCACAGGCCTATAGTTTCCAGGCTTCTCCTTACAGCCTTTCTTAAATAAAGGCTTAAGTAATACCTTCACCTAGCGAAGGAACAGTGCGCCGAAAGCTTGTGATCTTAAATAAACCTGTTGGACTATAACCTGGTGTCATGTGACTTTGACTTTGTCCACCCCAGTCCGACGCTGGTACCTCCACTTCATAAAATAATATCTGGGATGGGGGCGTGTTAGCTTATGAGGAAAGGTTGGAGAGCCTGTATCCATTGACGTTTATGACAGGAGCAATGTAACAGCGACTTATTTCTCAGACTGAAGCTTCACCGACTCACTCCGTTACCTCAACCCTGGGGCCCTAATCTAGGAAGTCAGACAATGAAAGGGGAAGTCAGTAGGAAAACAATTTATAGCTCCTTCAGCAATCCATATTTCCCAAAATCCATTTGTGTGAAACGCTAGCGATGAGTGATTTCACGGAGCTGCAACGTTAGGTTACTTGATCATTGTCACATTGCTATCAGGGCAAGGTATGTCAACAGAGTTGCTGTGTGTCCTACACTACATTGGACATCCTTTTCTTCAACTCAGTCCTTTTGTCCCGTTCTTTGGTTCTGTGTCCATTTCTTTCTCCCAGTGGGTTACAATGGGTGCTAGATGAATGTATCTTTTTGTTGGAAGGAGTGAGTGAGGGAGGGGCTAGTTCTCGATAAGATTTCACCCACTCCTGCCAAGGCCTTATCTGAAATCTGACGGCTGGAAGTTTTGGAGAGATTTTGGTGAGTCAGGGCCTTCAGGAAAAGGATACTGAGAGGATTCGTGATGAAATAGGCTTCGTCCCAGAGATCAACTTTTGATAATGCTCCTACCTCAAGCAAGCAAGGCCACAGGAGGTCATGGAGGGTGTGCGGCCAGTCTGTCTTTGTGGAAATCAATCATTCTCACCTCAAAGCACACCACTCAGTGCTGCCACTGTTAGGAAAACAAAACGGGTTCAACTAGGTGTGGGGCAGCCAGATGGAAGAAGGGAAGTTGAACAATAAAAGCCACTTTGCTGTGACCAATGTTCACTCACTTTGAAAAGGAACACTGGTCTCTATTCTCTCTCACCCCTCCCCCAAGTCTCAGGCAAACTCTGCAGGCATCTAGCGAACAGCAAGCAATTTGGAAACGTAGAAATGTAGAAAATAGGAGCAGGGGTAGGCCATTCGGCCCTTCGAACCTGCTCCACCATTCAATATGATCATGGCTGATTATCCAATTCAGTCCCCTGTTCCTGTTTTCTCCCCATACCCTTTGATCCCTTTAGCCCTAATAACTATGTATTCTTCTTGAAAATATTCAATATTTCAGCCTTAGCCACTTGCTCTGGCAAATAAGAAGTATTTAGATGTACTCTTGCGATGCCAAGGTGTACAAGACTGCGGGCCAAGTGTTGGAAAATGGGAGTAGAATAGTTTTCTGAAGAAGAGTCACAACCCGAAACGCCAACTTTCCTGCTCCTCTGATGCTGCCTGGCCTGCTGTGTTCCTCCAGCTCCACACTGTGTTATCTCTGACTCCAGCGTCGGCAGTTCTTACCATCTCTGAGTAGAAAAGTTAGGTGGTTGTTTTTGACTGGCACCAACGTAATGGGCTGAAGGGCCTTTTTCTGTGCTGTAGACCTGTAGGACTCTAGCCTCTATGACTGTGGAATCTCAGTTATTAAGTGATTTCAAGACGGAGATTGATAGATTTCCACTTACTAATTACATGAAGGGGCGTTGGGAATGTTATGGGAATATGGTGTGGAGGTAGATGATTAACCATGGTCTGGATCGGCTGAGCAGTCTAATGGCCTAATCCTCCATTCCCACGTTCCTCCTGATGTTCATTGACCAAGCCGATGGGCAGGTGTAAACTCTGGCTAATGATAGATTCTTGTAGAACCGTACCCATAAAGTGAATCAGTTCTTTCAAGGCAATAATTGGGAGGGAAATCTTTCTTGGGGGAAATAATTTTGCATTACACCAAGCCTTTTATTTCATCATCCTGAGAGGTCAATTGTACTCGGAGGTAGAGGAGGTAAAGGCCTTGTCGAGGGATGATCCCAGTTCACCAGGACTACAGCCACAGCTGAAGTGAGTGTTGTCTTTGTCCATACATTTTCTGCTTTACCTACATATCCTTAATCACTCTACAACCATTGATGCTCAGTCTGCACTGTGTACAAGATGCACTGCAGGATTTCACTCATGTCCCTCCAATAGCATCTTCCAAACCCAAGACCGCTGCCATCTAGAAGGACAAGGATAGCAGATACATGGGAACACCACCACCTGCAAGTTCCCCTCCAACCCAGTCACTATCCTGACTTGGAAATATATCACTGTCCCTTCACTGTCGCTGGGTCAAAATCCTGGAATTCCCTCCCTAAGGGCATCGTGGGTGTATCCACCTCATGTAGATTTCAGCTGTTCAAGAGGGGAGCTCACTACCACCATCTCCAGGACAGTTAGGAATGGACAAAAGACTCTAGCCCTGCCAGCTGTGGTTACACCTGATAAAAGAATAAAAAGTAATTAAACATACATTTGGCATCTCATTTGCGCCTGATCCTATTTGACTGGCCGATGAGCTTTATGGCATCCCACGTCTGCAGAGTTCTTCCGAATCAGCTCCGTCAGATTTACAGAAGCTCAGAGTAAGGAGGTTTTGGACTCAGTACCTGAGAGGTGCATTGTCCTGGCCAATGAGCAGCCCCAGTTCTAACTCCCAGCATGCTTTCGTGGCTGATGGGAGGCCACTTTCAACTGAGAAATAGAGTCTGCACCAAGAAACATATATAAGGAGTACAGGAACCTCAAGAGATCACAGTCAGGGGCATCACGAGGGGAGGAGGCGTGAATGAGAAAAGAGAGACACCCAGAGCTAGTTCATTTGCTACCGGGTGAACAAGTTTGAATGGGCATTGGGTTCTCTGGTCCTCCCCAGGACACTTTCTTCCCTTTGTTCACATATGGCTCTCTCTCTCTCTCTCTCAATCCTCCAAAAACCTGCTTGCTCTCTCTCTCATACACTGTCCTCTTTGCCTCTCAGATACTCTCCCTCTCAAACACTGCCTCTCAACCACATTTGCATTTATGTTTCAGAGATAGTAGGAA
>NC_063338.1:90051311-90130832 GCF_021869965.1 Rhincodon typus | reverse complement strand
CTGAAGAAGGGTCTAGGCCCAAAACGTCAGCTTTCCTGCTCCTCTGATGCTGCTTGGCCTGCTGTGTTCATCCAGCTCTACACCTTGTTATCTCTTTGCATTTATGTAGTGCCTTTAACATAGTACAAACAATTGAAGATGCTTTATCTGAATGTTATCAGGCCGGTATACTTTTTTTATCTTCTCTCACTCAGGGAGGCAATGGCCGAGTGGTATTATCGCTGGACTGTTAATCCAGAGACCCAGACATCATTCTGGGGACCCGGGTTCAAATCCTGCCATGGCATATGGTGGAATTTGAATTCAATAAATATCTGGAAGTAGGAATTTAATGATGACCATGAGTCAATTGTCATAAAAACCCATCTGGTTCACTAATGTCCTTTAGGGAAGGAAACTGCCATCCCTACTTTGTCTGGCCTACATGTGACTCCAGACCCACAGCAATGTGGTTGACTCTGAACTGCCCTCTGGGCAATTAGGAATAGGCAATAAATGCTGCCTAGCCAGTGATGCCCCCTGTGAATCAATAAAGGAAAAAAAAACGCTCATGCATCCTTCAAAATATTCACTCGTGTTCACACACAAACTATTTTTGGTATTCTCATGCAAACACTCTCGAATGCTCCCCTGTCTCTCACCTTCTCTCGCATGCACTCCCGCAAACAGAAAGGGCTGAGAGCTCTCCAGGGGTTTGATGAACCCAGCTCTGCTTGCACTGCTTCCAAGTAAAATCCATTGAGCAGCGCCACACAGAACAATGGCCACTGCGGGTACAGCAGGCAGCTCCAACTGGACTGCAGGTGGCTGGAACCTTCAGGGTTTGGGATGGGGGGGTATTGAGAGTGGGAAGGGGAAACTGGCGAGACTGGTTGGACAAATTGCTACAGACCCGGACGCAGTACTTGGTACCAACTTCCCCCACCTTCGGTAATATCTGATAGGGATGGAAAGACTTATTTAGTGGCTACTCATTGAGTCAGATGGTATGGAAACAGACCCTTCGGTCCAACCAGTGTATACCGACCACAATCTCAAACTAATCTCGTCCCACCTGCCTGTGTTTAGCCCACATCCCTTCAAACATTTCTTATTCATGTACTTAACTAAGTGTCTTTCAAACGTTGTAACTGTGCCTGCATCCATCACTTTCTCTGGAAGTTGATTCCACACACAAACCACTCTCTGTGTAAAAAAATTGCCCTTCATGTCTTTATTTAAACCTTTAAAAATATTAAAACCATTAAAAATATGCCCTCTCATCTTGAAATCCCCTACTCCAAGGAAAAGACACCTGCCATTCAACTTATCTATACCCGTTGTGATTTTATAAACCTCTGTAAGGTCACTGCTCAACCTCCTATGCTGCAGTGAAAAAAACTTTGAGCCTATCCATCCTAATTGGATGACTCAAACCCTCCATTCCTGGCAACATTCTGGTCAATCTCTTCTGAACCCTCTCCAGTTTAATAAGATCCCTCCTATAACAGGGTGACCAAAACTGTTCTCCAGATGAAGCCTCACCAACGTCATGTACAACCTCAACATAACGTCCATCCATTTAACTTCGAGGGCGTAAATTAGCCCATTGGCAAGTGGGCCGCCCAACATCACCCCTACCACTGGGGCAGAGTAGTGGATGCTGTGCCATCACCATGATGTTCTTTCCCCCTTGGCGCCTGTACAATTGCTGCCAAACTCTGTCTCAGATGGACTCTTGCTGGCTCTCGTGCACACCATCGGATCTCCTTGCTCACCAACCACACCCTCAAGCTCAATAACACACCATCGGGAGTGACAGTGGAGAACCAGTAATGGCCTGGCTAGAGGCCCAGACTGATACCCTGTGGCCGTGGATTTAAATCCCACCGTGGTCGCCACCTGAGTTGATAAATCTGGAATTGAAAGTCAGTCTGAATGCCAGTGATCCTTGTTGTTAAAGAGGCTGTGTTTTTGCTGACCCCAGCAGAAAGTTCTCATCGCGTATGTTTGTCCTCTTGCCAGTATTGGTGTCAATCCTGAAACAAGGAATTGCTGGAGAAACTCAGCTGACCTGGCAGCATCTGTGGAGAGAGAAACAGACTTAACATTCCGAGTCTGGTGACCCATCTTCAGAACTGGGACTATCAATACTCATCACTCTGTCCGCGTATCTATCGTGTGTTTTTTGGTTGTCGCCAAATTTTTATTCGCTGGCAGGGCCTTACCCTAGTGCCACGTGCACAGAACCTTGCGCCAACGCCCATCTGGTTCACTAATGTGGCGGCTTCTTTTCCTGAAGTGGCGGCCCCGGGAGCTGTCAGTGGTAACAACGTGAGCTAGGCCCAGGCACTGGGCTTGCCTCGGCGAGGTGGGCCTTGTGTCGATTTTGGGCCCAGTTCGGGACTCGGCAGCTCTGGTGGCAGTTGCATTGCCAAGATCAACCCAAGGCGGGCAACATCTGCCGGGGGATGATGGCACCAGAGAACAGACACTTTGTACACTTTCCATTGCGCTCCTGTATTCCTGTACTCGAGTACATGTGCTAAAAAAAAATCGAAATCCAAACCTGATGTATTTTTTTGGAACAAAATCTGCCATCCTTATCTGGTCTGACCTAAACGTGACTCCAGACCCACGGCAACGTAGTTGACTCTCAACTGCCCTCTGGAATTTCAGGGCCAGTCCTAGGCTCGAGGGTAATTAGGGATGGACAACAAATGCTGGCCTTGCCACTTTCCCCAGGGCCCATAAAAGGAAAAAGGAAAAACAACTCACCCATTCCATCAGTCACTCCCGCGTCCTTCCCCCACTCCCATACCTGTCCCCTCGCCCCCTGTCTCTCACACTCTCTCTCTCTCTGTCTCTCCCGCTTTCTGCCTCTCACAGTCTGAGTCTCCCCGGGATCCCAGTCTGAGTCCTGTTTTGCTTTTTGTACTGAGACAAGCACTGTTTATGTCAAGGGGTAGCTGTTGGTGGGTGATTAATGTGTATGTGAAAAGGGCAGAGGCTGGTCAAGTTTATTCAACCTGTCTTTTGGGTGACAGGAGAAGCATGTAATCGTTGTTTAAGAGTTAATTCCCCTGATGACAGCCTGCAACCTGTCTCTTTGCTGTCTGCCTGTTTTCACTGGCTCTTCTCCTCCCTTATATATCATACACAGATAAATTATTGATGTTACAGATCTGTGCAAAGGAGAAACAATATTTTTGTTAAAGCAATGCTGTCATTTGGACTAAGTATTTTTAGGTCAAAGGACCATTAACCTACTATCACTATATCCTGCCCATGAACCAGCTCACCATTCGGGATCAACATTGGAGCGTTTCAATTTGATTGAGGGCTTTCTGAATTCATGAAACTGATTCCACGGCCCCCCCACCCCCACCCCATTCCCCACTTCTGGCATCCACTACTTTCCTGTCCCTGACCAATCCTGTTTCCTTCAGCACCTCCCCCACACTTCCTCTTCCCCTCCCCAACCCTATTCCTACCCCTCACCCTCCCCAAATCTGCCCCCACTCAACTTCTACCTCTCTCACTTAGGGGCAGGCCTAGTGGTATCATGACTCAACTATTAATCTAGAAACTGAGGATAATGTTCTGGGCAGCTAGCTTCAAATCTTGCCAGAGTGGAATTTAAGTTTAATCAAAGTCTGGCATAAGGAGTCTAGTGTCAGTAAAATACTCACCTGGTTCACTAATGTCCTCACCTGGTCTGGCCTACATGTAACTCCAGACCCACCGCAATGTGGTTGACTTTTAACCGCCCTCTGGGCAATTAGGGATGGACAATAATTACTGGCCTGGCCAGCAATTTCCTGTGAATGAGTTAAAAAAAAATTCTGTCAAACTCCTCCTCTATGATCCTCTTGCCCTTGGCAAATGGAGCTTAATTTGGATAAATGCGAGGTTTTGCATTTTGATAAAACGGACAAGGGCAGGGCTTATACAATTAAAATTAGGGCCATGAGTAGTGTTGCAGAACAGACAGACCTAGGGGTTCAGCTACATAATTCTTTGAAGTTTGTGTCACATGTAGACAGGGAGGTTAAGAAGGTGTTTAGCACACTTGCCTTCATTTCCCAGACCTTTGAGTATAGGAGTTCGGATGTCATGTTGAGGTTGTACAGAACATTGGTGAGGCCTCTTCTGGAATACTGTGTCCAGTTCTGGTTGCCCTGTTATAGGAAGATATATATTAAACTGGAGAAGATTAAGAAAGTATTTACCAGGATGTTGCTGGGAATGGAGGGTTTGAGTTATAAGGAGAGGCTGGATAGGTAGGGATATTTTTTCACTGGAGCATAGGAGGTTGAGAGGTGACCTGATAGAGGTTTATAAAATCATGAGGAGTATAGATAAGGTGAATGGCAGGTGTCTTTTCCTTAGAGTAGGGGAACTCAAGACTAGGGGACATATTTTTAAGGTGAGAGCAGAAAGATTTAAAAAAGACATGAAGGGCAATTTTTTTGCACAGAGGGTGGTTCATGCGCGGAAAGAACTTCCAGATGAAGTGTTGGATGTGGATAGTTACAACATTTAAAAGACATTTGGATAAGAATGTGAATAAGAAATGTTTGGAAGGATATGGGCCAGGAGCAGGCAAGTGGGACTAGTTTAGTTTGGGATTATGGTTGGCATGAACTGGTTGTACAGAGGGGTCTGTTTCCATGTTGTATGACTGTATGACTATGTGACCCACCCTAAAACTTATCTCACTTCCACTCGCAAATGCTTATCCCCTTTTTTGTTGCCCCTCTTCCCACTCACATGCACCCCCCCGCCTCACTCTAGCCCACCCTCTGCCGTTCTCCTCGCTTTTCCTGCACTTGCCTCCAGATTTCGGAGTCCCCTGTGGGGCTGCTGTAACGTACTGGACGGTGTTTAGAGTGTCTTGTGCCCTTCACGCTTTAAGGCTGAATGGGGTTGTCCGGGGAAACCTGAGACAAACACATTTTTTTTGCCTTTTCTTTCACGTTTCGATACCCCTGGCTGCCCATTCACTTGGTGACCTGCTCTGAGACCCCACCTCCCCAACTCACTCCCCCCTCCCCACCCCAGCAGTTGGAGACCTGGTCTCCTGCAGCTAATTCAGCACATTGGACAAACCTGACCTCTGCGCACCAGAGGCTTCAATAAGTAATGTCCCCTTTGAATTCCTTCCGCCTGCCCATGTGCTCCGACAATGCAAAACAAAACTCCACCGCGTAAATGGTCAGAGAGAATCACCAATCACATGGTGGTCACTTGTTACTCACCCCACTGACTCTACTGCAGGGGATCGGAATTTAACAGAAAATTCCTGGTAACATGCAGGGGCACGGAAATAGCAGAAAAGCATGGATTAGACCTGCCCATGTTCATTGTGGGCTTTAGGTTAACCTGCTTTAACAGTCAGTAGGGAGGGTGGGAAATGGAGTCACAGATTCAAAAACCTTCTTTATCTTGCCTTTTCCAGCAACTTTGTTTTTGTTCCTGATTTACGGCATCCGCAGTTCTTTTGGCTTTTCTTTATCTTGTGCTCTTTGTCCGACTGACACTGCCATCATCTTCAATCATGGCTAGGTCAAGGAGACAAGTCCTGAGTCCAGGCTTCCCCATCCCACCAGCACCACCACCCCCAACCCTTCCCAGTCCGAACGAGCAGTGAACCCTGCTCTTGCTACCGGGAGCTGTTAGGGCTGAGTCCTGGGGTATATTAGGGCTGAGATAGATAGATTCCTGACTAGTCGGGGAATCAAAGGCTCTGGGAAAAGGCCAGGAAAGTGGACTTGTGGAATGTCAGATCAGCCATGATCCTATTGAATGGTGGAGCAGGTTTGAAGGGCCGAGTGGCCGACTCCCATTCCTATTTCTTGTGTCACAGACGAGATGAGGTCTAACAAGTCTCTTATTCAAGGTCAGCATCATTTCCTTGCTCTTGTCCTCTATGCCTCTATTTAATATACCCAGGATACTGTTTGTTTTATTTATTGCTTGCTCCACTTGTCTTGCCTCTTTTAGAACATGGAACAGCATAGCACTGGAACGGGCCCTTTGGCCCATGATGCTGTGCTGAACATTACCCTTCTACCTGCCTTTGGTCCATATCCCTCTTTTAATGACTTATGCACGTATACATCCAGTCCCTGTTATTTCTTAGGGTCTTACAGTATGTTGGCATTTAGCCTTTCCTCCCTCACCATCCCCCACGTAGTCTTGGAATACTCCCCATTTGCTGAATGGTGTAGCAGGCCTGAGGGGCCAAATGGTCTGTTCCTGATTCGTATGTTTCAGCATCTGTACGTGACAGGATAACTACAGGAAGGGCGGATTTTCTTTGCAAGCCAATGCAGAAAGGACAGAGGAATGGGATTGTTTGGATAGCTGCTTCAAAGAACTAGCAGAAGCTCAATGGGTCGAAAGGGCTTCATTCTCTGCAGTACAATTCATTCCCTGGTGATCACAACAAGCTTCACAAAGTCTTTAGGAAGCAATGTGACAGCTGAATGAACAGTGCCTTTCAGGAAACTGTTTGCCCTCTCAGTGGGGTAGGAGAAATTTGTCTGAGGGAATGCAGTAATTACCTGAGGTTCCTGCTCCCACACTCTGTCCAGTGTTCTCACTCGGAATGTGGATGTTTTTGGGCTCTGATCCCCCCCGGTATTGATTAATCTGTGGACCCTTGGGGTAGGAACCCTATGGTACACTGCTACATGAGGTAGGATTTCTCAAATAAAATTCAGGTTTACCTCAAATAAAAATTAGAGATTGCTTTTAGCTTCAAATGGGTGAATGGCTAAGACATTGCTTGATGATGGAGTGAGCAGTTTGCAGACATCATGTTTATTTGAAATGATAACCTTTCTCTCTGTTGATTTACTGATTATTAAGTGTTTTCAAAGGATTACTTTACCTGTCACTGTTCACACAGCAAGCTAGCCAAATGTCTTATTCATGGACTCTCCTCACATCTTGTGTATGAGCGAAGATCTTCCCCTTGCCCTTTCCATCCTTTCCCTCCATCTCCCCTAATTTCCTGTTCATTGGTTCTTTCTCCCATCCACAATTACCTTCCTTCTTGCCCCACATCTTTCTTACTCCCTCATCCACTCCTCTTCCTTTCTTTCCTCTCTTTTGCCCCTCTCCACCCTAACAGCCTTCCCTTCCTCTTTCTTCCCCCTCCTGCTCTCCGACTTACCCATCTCCCTTCCTGCCCTCATTCCTGTCTTCTTCCCACATGCCTTTCTCCCCTTCACTGCCTCTCCTGCCCGTCCTAAGCTCCACAATTCCATCCCCTCTCCTTTCAACTCTCTCTACAGTTCCCCTTCTCCATCCACCTCCCGCCTCCCCCCTCTTTTCCCACCCTGTCCCTCTTCCCATCTCCCTCCCATGACGGCCCTTACAACCAAGCTCTTGGAAGGTGAAGCATGTTGTGTGACCTGTACCTTGTCTTTTCCCAGGCAATAGAATGGGGACCAGAAGAAGACACCAGGATAGCCTGTCAGAGCAAAGGGAAGACTGAGGTAAACTATCATCACGATGCAGTTACTGTGTAATTTAATCATGAGAGCCCCACGGTACTATTGCCAGAGTTGATCCTTTTTCGGTTTCTCTCAGTATTTGCAAAACACTGGCTTAATCTGGCCTTTTTAGGGTGGTTTCGCTTGAACTGAATTTAAGTCTTTGAGAAATGCTTTTCATAAAGAAACAGGAGAGGTGATGGCCTAGTGGTATTATCGCTGCACTGTTAATCTAGAGACCCAGATAACGTTCTGGGGACTTGGGTTCAAATCCTGCAGATGGTGGAATTTGAACTCAGTAAAATATCTGGAATTAGGAATCTAATGACGATCATGAATCCATTGTTGATTGTTGGAAAAATCCATCTGGTTCACTAATGTCTTTTAGGGAAGGAAACTGCCATCCTTACCTGGTCTGGCCTACATGTGACTCCAGACCCACAGCAATGTGGTTGATTCTGAACTGCCCTCTGGGCAATTAGGGATGGACAATAAATGCTGCCTGGCCAGAGACACCCTCATCCTGTGAATGAATAAAGGAAAAGAAAACCCTATTTGTTTTGCTGTGCACTTGGGCATAAGTACCAGTTTGGAGACTGTTCACAGAATGGTTATGGTGCAGAAACAGGCCATTCAGTCCATCGTACTTGCACCAGTTCTATTGGCTATTGTCAATCACCAGCCTTTTCCCCATTTCCGTTGCATTCCATTTCTATCCAACTCATCATCCATTGCCCCTCTTGAAAGCCTGTATTCAACCTCCACATTTCCAGGCAGTGCATTCCAGCTCCTAACAACTTACTCAATGAAAAATTCTTTTCCTACATCATCATTTCCTGCTTCATTTGCATGTCACTTTATATTTGCATGGTCAATAAAGGTGGGTAAATTACAATGTAATTTATCCAATGAGTATGATAAGTGGGTCCCACAGTGCAGGGTACAAGCTGGGCAGACATGAGACATGCTCTTCAGCCCATTTGATCTCATCTGCCTAAATACTAGCCCATCCACTTTCCTGTGGCATCTTAAATGGCCTCAGCTATACCCGTTCTGACCTTATTGGTCATCCCTCATTTCTGTCCATGAGTCAACCAGGAGTCATAAAGTTTGGGGTACAAGTTCCATTTTGTAATCTTGAGCACTGAAGTCTAGGCTAAAACTATGCCAGTGTAGAACAGAGAGAGTGCTGCACTGTCAGCGGTACTGTCTTTCAGATTAAATACTCATCCAAATACCCATCAGTCCTGTCAGGGTGGATATAAAATGCCCCATGGCCACTATTTCAAAGAAGAACTGCCACTCTCACATATCAACCTTAAAAGCAGATAACATGGTCATTATCACATTGCTGACAGTGGGAGCTTACTGTACACAAATTGACTGCATTATAACAGCAACTACAATTCAAGTGGAATAGAGACAGAGGGTGCTGGAGAAACTCAGCGGGTCTGGCAGCATCTGTGCAGAGTCAAACAGAGTTAATGTTTCTGAGTGTTTGGAACTCCTCCACTTTCACTGTATTTGATTAACTGCAAGATCATCAAGGGTAGCCTGACACCGTGCAAGATGTGCTCTAAATGCACATTCAGCGTCCAACACAGCTCTCATACCACTTGTCTCTTGTTCCAGGTCGAGTGTCAGAATTATATTCGTGTGCTGCTTATTAACGGAAAGAATGTTTTTGCGTGTGGAACAAATGCATTTTCTCCGACCTGCACTTCCCGACAGGTAAAAAAAGCCCTGCCGACTTTCCTTTATGCCACTTGAAACAAAATGCTCCTCTGATGTTCTAATGACCAATTCAGAAATGTTATTTGCTGACTGTTTTTTTCTGCTTTCCTCTTCCTCTTTCTTTATTGGTCAGCGCATTGGGAGGTCATGTTGCAGCTGTACAGGGCATTGGTTAGGTCACTTTTGGAATACAGTGTTCAATTCTGGTCTGCCTGCTACTGGAAAGATGTCTTGAAACTTGAAAGGGTTCAGAAAATATTTACAAGGATGTTGTCAGGGTTGGAGGGTTTGAGCTATAGGGAGATGCTGAATAGGCTGGGACTATTTTCCCTGGAGCATTGGAGGCTGAGTCCAAAACTAGAGGGCATAGGTTTAAGGTGAGAGGGGAAAGATTTAAAAGGGACCAAAGGGGCGGCTTTTTCATGCAGAGGGTGGTTGGTGTATGGAATGAGCTGCCAGAGGAAGTGGTGGAGTCTGGTACAATTACAACATTTAAAAGGCATCTGGGTGGGTATATGAATAGGAAGGGTTTAGAGGGACATGGGTCTAGATTAATTTAGGATACCTGGTCAGCATGGATAAGTTGGACTTGTAGGGTCCCTACAGTGTGGAAGCAGGCCAATCAGCCCATCGAGTCACACAAACCCTGTGAAGAGCATCCAACCCAGACCCATACCCCTACTGTATCATCCTGTGTTTCCTATGGCTTACCCACCGAACCTATACATCTTTGGACTGTTGGAGGAAACCCATGCAGACACAGGGAGAATGTGCAAACTCCACACAGTCCCCCAAGGTTGGGATAAAACCCAGGTACCTAGCACTGTGAGGCAGCAGTGCTAGCCACTGAGCCACTGTGCCATGTTGTGGGGTCTGTTTCCATGCTGTACATCTCTATGTCTTTGTGGCTCTCTGACTCTGAGAGACATGACCCCTCACTAGGGCACATAGTTCTATGGGCTTGCCTGACCAACCAGTGGTTTTTAATGTCCACTGGCCATGTGTTGGCTGGTGACAGGCTCAATCCAAGCTGGGCACATACTGCATAAAGTCGTGTGTAGGAATACCCCACAAGGGGCACTTTTCCTCAAGGTGGATAACCTCATATTTCTCCACACTGTTCTATCAGCCAAATCTTTTTGTCTACTCAGCCTTTCCAAATCATCCTGAAGCATCCTCCTCACAGCTTCCACTTCCACCTGGTCTTGTGTCACCTGCAGAGCGGTAAAGGTTACATTTGATTCCCTCACTGAAATCAGTGATAAACACTGTGAACGGCTAGGAGCCAAGCACTGATTCTTACAGTATCCCCCACTCACAGCCTGTCCACTGAGAATGACACATTCTTTGTTTTCTGCCTATTAACCGGTTCTCACTCCATGCCAGTGTATTGGCCCCAATCCCATGTCATGGAGTCATAGAGTAATACAGCATGGAAACAGGCCCTTTGGCCCAAACTGTCCATGCTGACCATGGTGCCCACTCAGGTAGTTTCAACTGCCCACATTTGGTCCATATCCCTCTAAACCTTTCCCATCCATGTACCTATCTAAATGTTTTTTAAATGTTGCCATTGTACATGCCTCAACCACTTTCTCTGGCAGCCCATTCCATATACGCACCACTCTCTGTGTGAAGAAGTTGCCCCTCAGGTCCTCCTTAAATCTATCCCCTCTCACTTTAAACCTATGCCCTCTACTTTTCAATTCCCCATCCCTGGGAAAAAAGACTATATGCCTTCATCCTATCTCTGCCCCTCACGATTTTATACCCGTCCTTCTCAATAGCTTTCTGAAATAGTAGCATAGCAGTAATGTCACTGGGCTAGAATACAGAACCTCAAGGTAATACTTTGGTTCAAATCCCACAACAAAGCTGGTTGGATTTAAATGCATAGCACTAGGAACAGGAGTAGGCCATTCAATGAGATTGTGGCTGATTTGTGGACTAATGCCTTTGGCACATAGCCCTTAATAATGCCCCACTTGATTCCTTGGATATGAAATACTGGTAAGTATAGCCTGCCCTGGCTCAAAGAGGGATGCAGCTAATACATTGGATTTAGGCAGAAATGTGAGTTTTGGGCCAGAGAAACAGGGATGTCTCATACACTGGTTCAACTTATTTATCACGCCTCGTGGTAACTCTTCAAGATATTGATAGGACAAGACAGGGTAGATGAAGATAAACTTTGGTTGGGGATTCTAGAACTAGTGGGGTACAGAGTCTAAAAATTAGGAAAATCATGTGCAGCCCAGACTGGGTAAGGACTACTGTCCCAGTGGGTCAGGAGATATGTGCATGTTAACAGAATAAAGTGATGCAGCCCTGACTACTCAGTGTAGCTTTCCTGCACTTTGATGAAGCTGCGTTGAACAAATGGATTCTCCGGGGCAGGGTGTTTCTTTTGTTTGGTATTCCTGCCCTTGGGCTCAATATAATTCCTCTGCACTACTGACACCTTTTAGTATAGAGTGTAATGCATACAGGATACCTTGAATTGGTTTGATTTATTGTTGTCATATGTACCTAGGTACAGTGATAAGTTTCATTCTGCGTGCAGTACAGGCAGATCTCACCATACACCATACATCTCACCAGGGTAATAGAACAGACCGAGGAGTACAATGTTACAATGTAGAGAAGGTGCACAAAGAGCGAGATCAACATTAAATTTAAAATTTGAGAGGCCCATTCAGAAATCTACTAACGGCGGGGAAGAAGCCATTCTTGAACCTGTTGGTATGTGTGTTTAAACTTTTGTATCTTCTGCCGATGGAAGAGGTTGGAAGAGATTATAACCGGGGTGGGAGGGTCTTTGATGATGTTGGCTGTCTTTCCGAGGCAGCGAGAAGCACAGATGGAGTCAATGGATGGAAGGTTGGTTTGCATGATGCAGTGACTTGTCAAGATTAATTCAACAGAACCTTCCTCAGCCTGTGACCCGTACTGTCAAGAAAGACAAGAAGACACTATCGGCGGGGGGAGCATCATCAGCTCCAAGCTGTATTCTTGATCCTTTACAGTCATTGAGTCACTTAGTGATATTGATTCCTTCAGGTCATTGAATCAATATCACCAAATCCCTTATTATGAGAGGGCCACCATCATTAGGCTGAACCAGCTCAAGAGTGTGTCACCACTAGTTTCTCAGGGGGGCAGCCAGAAGTGGAACATAAATGTAATCTTGCCAGCTTTTCCCGCACATTAACAAATTCAGAACCAGGTGGGGCGATTTTTCCGTTTTGCTTTTCATATATCTGATGGGTTTTTACAGACAGAATTAAATAACTCAACCATGCGTGTTCCGCTTGATTCTCAGGCAGTTTATTAAAATGAAAGAGGAGCCAAATTTCTAGGAATTATCAGCAACACTGGCCAATTTACAAATCACAGCACAGCCCATTTAATCATTCATTCAGTGATTCAATTAAGAGGAAAATCTCAGCACTGCAGAAAATACTGTATTCTCTCGTTGACGTGATTAGACTAATGTAGGGTGATGCTGTCGCCAGGTGACATTTGGCAGTGGGTTGATCATAGTTTATGTCATAATGCTTAAGGAAGAAGGAACATGTTATGCCTGAATCAGGATCTTATGTTCTAAGTGCTCTGTGTAGATGAGAAATTCACTGCATCGCAGACAAAATGTGAGTGAGTTTGACTGTGTCATAGAATCATGCAGCATGGAAACAGGCCCTTCGGCCCACAATATCTATGCTGACCGGCAAACACCAAATGCCACTATCTCATTTACCTGCACTTGGTCCATAGCCTGCAATGTGCGAACATTTTAAGTGCTTGTACAGATGTTTCTTACATGTTGTGAGTGTACCTGCCTCAAACACCTTCTCGGGCAACATATTCCATAGTCCTACCACCATCTGGGTGAAAAAATATTTCCTCAGATCCCCTCTAAGCCACTTACTCCTCACCTTAAACTTCTGTCCTGTGTTCTTAGACATGTCAGCTATGGGGAAAGGATCTGTTTATCTACTCTGTTTATGCCCCTCTGTTTTATATATCTCAATCAGATCCTCCCTCAGCCAAGTTTGCTCCAGGGAAAACAAACCTAGCCTATCCAGTCTCTCCATATAATTGAAACTTGCCCTCCCAGGTAACATCCTGGTGAATCTCCTCTGCACTCTCTCCAGCACAATCAGGCCCTTCTGTTAGTGTGGCAACCAGAACTGTACACAGTATTCCATCCATGGCCCAACCAATATTTTATAAAGTTGTAAAAAGACTTCCTTGCTTCTATATTCTACACCACGGCTAATGAAGGCAAGCCTCCTCCTTCATCACCCTGTCTACCTGTGCTGATACCTTGAGGGATCTATGGACTTATACACCAAGGTCCCTTTGTTCCTCAGCGGTGTTTAGTGACCTTCCCTTATTAGAAGTCTACAGCAAAGAAAAAAAAAACCCTTCAGCCCATCAAGTCAAAAAACAACCAGCGACTACTCTAATCTCATTCCTAGTGTTTGCACGCCGTTTCATCACTAGTGCATATCTGAAGGTTGATGGTCAGCTCTTCCGTCTCTGAGTCAGAAAGTTAAGGGTTCAAGTCTCGATCAAGTTAAAAGTTTAGGCTGCCACTCCTGTTTGAAGTACTGAGTGAGTGCTGCAGTGTCAGAGGTGCTGGCTTTTTTGATGAGAGCTGGTAGTCACATTGGACTCATAATCTCACTGGCCTCCAGGCTAACGCTGAGGAGACATTGGTTTAAATCTCACCATGGCATCTGGTGGAATTTAAATTCAGTTGATAAATCTGGAATTAGTCTCAGCGATGGTGACTATGAAACTGTCACTGATTGTTATAAAAAAGTTGCATCTGGTTGAGTGAAGCCCCTTAGGAAATTAGATCTCTCATCCTTACCAGGTCTGGTTTACACATGACCCCAGATTCATAGCAATGTGGTTGTTTCTTAACTGCCCCCTGAGCTGACCGAGCTGGTCGTTCGGTTCAAGGGCCTTGTAATGGACAATGAATTCCAGTGATACCCACAAAATAACTCCACAGAGGCTGGTACCCCATCACCAAGTCACCCTTTATTTACACGTGGAGAGTCCTTTAACCTGGTCCAGCTCCCTCAGCGCCAGCTCTCAGAGGGAACAGAACCTCTGACACCCCTGTTTATATCTGTCAGCCGGGGCTCCCTGATTGGACCAGATTAACAGCCCCAATCAGGGAACTCATACTCTATGAAGTCCACCCTGCTGACAGATACAGCCCACATCCGATGAAACAATGAAGAAAAGAAGCATTAAACCAAGGCCCGGCTGTCCTCTCATTCCATGAGTATATCATGCCACTATTCAAAGAAGAAACGGAAGTTCTGTCTGGTTCCCTGACAAATGTTGCTTAAAAAAAATCAAACCACAATAATCACATTTCTGATTGTGGGAGCTTGCTGTATGAAAATTGACTAAACTTCAAAAGGTAATTAATTGGCTATAAAGTGCCTTGGACCATCTTGAGGTCATGAATGGTGCTATATAAATGCAGGTCTCTGCTGATAAAAAGAAATAAACACAGGTGCTGGAAATCTGAATGAAAAACAAAGTGCTGGAGAAACTCAGCAGGTCTGTGGAGAGAGAAACAGAATCGCTGTTCTGAGTCCAGTATGCTGTTCTTCAGACTTGGAAGGAGCTGGAAAATGATTGGGCCCTGTGCTGTTGAAAGACAGAAAGGCTGCTTGATAGCACTGCTGTTGATCCCTTCCATCACTCGATGTTTGAGAGTAGACTGATGTGACGGTAATTGGCCGGGTTTGATTTCTCCTACATTTTGTGTACAGGACATGCCTGGGCAATTTTCCACAAATCTTCAGTGCTATCGTCAGAATGTTGTCACGGACCATAGACTTTGCATGATCCAATGCCTTCACATGGTATCTGGTGGACTGAATTGAATTGGCTGAAGAATGTCATCTATGACACAAGGGACCTCTGGAGGAGTCCGAGGTGGATCATCCACTTGGCACTTGTGGCTGAAGATTGGTGCAAATGTATTAGCCTTATCTTTTGCACAGATGTGCTGGGCTCTTCCATAATTGAGGATGGGGATATTTGTGGATGCTCCTCCTCCAGTAAGTTGTTTAATTATCCACTACCATTCACGACTGGGTGTGGCAGGACTGCAGAGTTTAGATCTAATTCATTGGTTGTGGGATTGCTTAGCTCTGTCTATCACTTGTTGCTTATGTTGTTTGACACACAAGTTGCCCTGTGTTGTAGCTTCACCAGGTTGGCACCTCATATTAAGACAGGTTCTGCTCCTGTCCATTGAACCAGGGTTGATCCCCTTGCTTGATGGTAATGGTTGAGTGGGTATATGCCGGGCCATGAGGTTACAGATTGTGCTGGAGTACAATTCTGCTGCTGTTGATGGCCCACAGTGCCTCATGGATGCCCAGTCTTGAGTTGCTAGATCTGTGCAAAGTCTGTCCCACCTCGCATGGTGATAGTGCCACACAACACGATGGAGGTTATCCTCAAAGTAAAGTTGGGAATTGGGCTCCACAAGGACTGTGCAGTCGTCACTCTTAATGATACCATCATGGACAGATTTGATGGGGTCCAGACTCATTGATGAAGATGTTCAGTGTAACTCCCTCATGACTGAGCCACTATCTCTGCTGGTAACGGTGATGTCTAGGAAAGTTTCTGTAAGGTGTAGTTCCATGGCTATGACTGCCTGTGAGATAACTCTCCCAATTTTGGGACTAACCACCACATGTTAGCAAAGAGGACTTTGCAGGGTCGACAGGGCTGAGTTTGTTGGTGTCTACTTTCATTCCTTTGAGGTCTGTTTAGCACTTTGATACAACTGAGGGGTTTGTTAGGCCATTTCAGAGGGCAGTTAAGAATCCACCACATTACTGTAGTAATAAGGATGCTACAGAAAGCAGTTGAGGCCAAAACATTGAGTGTTTTCAAAAAGAATTAGATATAGTTCTTAAGGCTAAGGGGATCAATGAGTATTGGATGTAATTGGGAATAGAATGATGAGTTGAATGATCAGCTGTGATCAAATTGAATAGTGGAGTAGGCTTGAAGGGCCAAATGGCCAACTCCCGTTCTGAATTGCGGTGACGTATTTCCTTCCCCAAGATCATTAGTCAAGATGGTTTTACAGTTGATGGTGGTTTTCAAGGTCATCATTGGACTTCTATTTCCAGAGTGTTCAAATTCTGCCATCTGCCATGGAGCATTACCTGAATCTCTGGTTTGCTGAAGCAAATGGAGCACTGAAGAAACCAGTCATCTGTGGAGAGAGAAGGACAGAGTTAATATTTTGAATCTGATATGGCTCTTCTACGGAACTTCATTAGACTTGAAATGTTAACTCTGCGTGCTCTGAACTGAGTGAGCATACGCATGGCCTGCTAAATCAGTGCATGGTGCCATTTTTAGCAGAGTCAGGATTATTTAGTAATTAGTAATTATGGTCCAGTTACAGATTCACATCTAATGTTGGACATGGTGGTCCTGAGGTTTGCAAGCATGGGCTAAGTTGGGTATGGGCAACACTCTTGTGGATAGTCAAGGTGACACGTCATTATATATGGTTTTCCAGGCATGTGTCCTGGACTTCAGAGCAATTACTTGCATTCCGGAGTCAAAGACCTATTTGGGGATATGTCCTTAACCACCGAGAGCATCGAGTCACATCGATCATCTGTTCCTTAAATATTTGCCATGAATATTAAAGTGGAGGTGGAGGCAATGGAAAGGATGAATTCAATCACAGATGATTTCATTATTCAAATGCAGTCACTTTATTTCTTACAGCTGCCAGCAAATGGTGGCTAGCGGTGATTGATGATGCCAGACAATGTCAAGGTGACATTCCTTCATCGCCTGTCTGCTTTATATAAATATTCTTTCTGCGTGGCTTTCTCCTTTGGCATTTGGAAGAGCAGGGCCCGTACCTAAGGTGGATGTAAAAGCAGTCCATTGAACTATTGCAAAGATGAGCAGAGTTCCTCTTCCTTCGTCTCCTGCCCGATTTTTATCCCTCTGCCAACATCCTGAAAAGCACAGATTATCTGCTCAGCCACTTGAAGTAGCAACAACTTTCGCTTACATAGCACCTTTCACGTTGTGACCTGTCCCAAGGCGCTCCGTAGCAGTGACTATCAAATACAATCTGACACTGACCTACATGACGAGATATTAGGGCAAACAGCACAAGCTTCTGGAAAGCAGGAGATTTTAGGATTTTCCAATTTTCCACCCTGGAGCCTTGTTCACCAATCAGCTGCCCTGTTTCCTTGTCAGTAATATTAGACTTTAACGTACCCTTTTGGCTGTTAAAACACTTTGTAACATCATGAGGTCACTATATCAATGCGAGTTTTTCATGCAAACAGGCTTACCTGAAGTATTGTCCCTCTGTTCCTGACTTTGAGAATGACATCCATTTCCCCAGCACAGTGCAGATACTCGTTAATCATGATTTAATTTGTAACGTACGCTCATTAGAAATCTGCTGTTGCGTGTCACAACCAACATAATGAAGTCGAGAGTGCCGGCATGTTATGGGATGCTTTCTACGTGAACGAAAGAGAAAGGAGAAGTGGAAATGTGATGTTGGGACAGAAAACACTGATTTGTAATGTAGGGAAATGACCCGAAGTGTGCTTCTGGCCAACTAGAATTGACCAGATTGTGGCAGACAAAGAGTTATCAGCAGAGGTCAGAAAAGGCACCTTAAAGGAGATGGGAAGGGTAGATTGAGACGGGGAAGTTTAGGGAGGTAATCTCTGCCAAAGCAGTGGAAAGCACAGTCAATAACAATGGGGTGAAGGCAATTAGTGATCTGCAAAAGGCCCGAATTGGATGGGAGCTGTATTCTCAGAGGATTTTTGGTTTGGGGGTTACAAGGATGGGAATGAGGCAAGATTATGGAACGATCTGAACATACAAGATTCTTAGGGGACTTGATAAGATCAATGTGGAAAGGGTGCTTCCCCCTGTGGGAGAATCTAGAACCAGAGGGCATCATCTCAGAATAAAGGGTTGCATGTTTGAGATAGAGATGAGAAGGAATTTCTTCTCTCAGAGGGTGGAAAATCTGTGAAATTCTTCACTGCAGAGGGCTGTTGAAGCTGGAACATTAAGTGTATTCAAGGCTGAGGTAGACAGATGTTTAATCATTGAGAGAAGCAAGGGTTATAGGGGAAAGGTTGGAAAATGGGGTTGAGGATGATCAATCAGACATGATCACATTAAATGGCAGAGCAGATGGGTTGAATGGCCTACTTCCACTCCGATGTCTTATGGGCAAAGATGAGAATTTTGAGTTTGAAGAGCAACTGGTCTTTGTAGTTCTGTGATGAAGATGTCAATTCATAACCATGAGGGGAGTTATGAAAGGAATGGGAGTGGTGTGGGGAGGGAGGAAGGAAGAATTAAATCCCACTTTGATGGAGACATAGAAATGGCAGGTTACGTTTCTGAGTAGAGACACTTTGTGAGAATGAATTGAATGTGTACAAACTGACTTAAACAAGATCTGTAGCTATCTTTATCAATTCCTCACAAAGAGAGAATACATGTACAAAGCTGTGCAGGATCAGAAAGATAGCAAGAGCTCAAAGAGAAATGCACTTAGGAGGTTTTTGAGTGGTCGGTGAAGTAGGTAAAAAGGAGGCTTTGAGTTCCAGAGAGCTCCAGGGTCAGACAATGAGGAGAATTGGCAAACAGCCAACCAGGATGGACTGGAGGGAACAAGGAGGGGAAGAGTGAATTCGGGTCTTCAAGGACATGGAGATCAAACTGAATGAGATGAGTTGGGCAGGGCTACAGAACAAATGAAATGAGGGAATTGTTAGGATTGAGGCTAGAAGCCTGCACCTTTACTCTAGGTTTACTGCTCCATGGCTGCAACATAACATACTGCTTCCAGTTACCAAGATAACAACTGAATACCTTATTACTAACAGGGCTTAAACAAAAGATCTATCAATCAGGTTTCTCAAATAAACACAATTATTATCAAAACAAAACTTATTTAACAAAGATATATTTGATAACCAATAATAATTGGTTAACATAGTCAGTAGTATAGAGACATAAATGCTTATCTGTGTAAACATCCCAAAGCACAGGACACACACACCCCCCCCGAAGTTTGTTCCTCTGATGTTGTGACAAACAGCTGGTCAAGTCACTAATCAGACATAGTTGTCTCTGAAGTCTTACAAACATAAGTTACACAGGAAATACACTCCTGAGATGCTCTTTCAATCCCTCTTCCAAAGAACAACTAAATTTCGATCTGGTTAGAGACAAAAAAAACTGCAGATGCTGGAATCCCAGGTAGACAAACAGGAGGCTGGAAGAACACAGCAAGCCAGGCAGCATCTGGAGGAAAGGAGCAGTCAACGTTTCGGGTATTACCCTTCTTCAGGACTGGATGTGGGGGTAGGGAGAGCTACAGATAAAGAGGTGGGGGAGAGGGAGGTAGCAGGATGGTGGTGATAGGTGGACACTGGCAGTAGGTATGACCTGGTTGGTCAATGGGAAGGATGAATCCGGTTGGTGGCTGGAAGGGAGGGTCAGAGGTGGAATGGAAGGGAGGAGGTGGGGCTGGAAGGGGAATCGGGCGATGGGAGACAGGGTTATTTGCAATTAGAGAGCTCAGTGTTGAGTAGGGTTGTAGGGTGCCCGGGGGAAGATAAGGTTTTGTTCTTCAAATTTGCATTCTGTGTCGCTGTGACACTGGAGGAGGCCGAGGACGGATGTCAGAAGGGGAGTGGGGCAGGGAGTTGAAATGGGTAGTGACCGGGAGGTTAGGTTGGCTTTTAGAGGCCAGGTGAAGGTGCTCAGCGAAACGATCACCTAGTCTATGTTTAGTCTCACAGACGTAGAGAGGACCACATTGGGGGCACTGGATGGCAATAGACTAGTTTGGAGGAGATGCAGGTGAAGCTGTATCTCACCTGGAAGGACTGTTTAGGGCCCTGGATGGAGGTGAGGAAGGTGGTGTGTGGGCAGGTGTTGCATCGTTTATGGATACAGGGGAAGGTACCAGGCGGATGGGAGTGGTTGGTGGCGAGTACGGTGCAAACTAAGGAGTGGCAAAGGGAATGGTCCTTATGGAAGTCAGAGAGGGATGGGGAGTTTCAGTCTGAACTGATGTGGGGGGTTTTCTTTCCAGAAATGTGAGAGACCAGCTGGGCAACATGTCCATAGCAGGCTTTCCTCCAAATGAGCTTGTTCTTAGGAGGCTTCCATCCCAGTCAACAATAACCAAGCCAGTCACTATTCAAAACTCCCATGTAGGTTTTACAGCAAACCAAGCAATTTTCACTGTTGTTTCTCGGAAGCTTTGTTAAAAAAAAACTGCAGTGTACTTTCAAGGTCCTCGTTTAAGAAACCACTCTTGGTCTAAAACTTGGAATAAACTCCTTTTTGAGCAAGCCATTCAAACTTAAATCCTCCAAGCAATATTAAATATAATGTGTCTTTGTAGCATGACAAACCACCTGCATTTACACAGATCCCTTTCAAGACTTCAGACCATCCTAAATCAATTCACACCCAATCAAATTCTTTCTGAAGTGCGGCCACAGTTACAATGCATGAAAATACAGCAACAAACTCTGACACAAAACAATGAGACAGTAACCAGACGACCCTGTATCTCTTTAGTAGTGTGGTTTTTGGGATACATTTTGGCCAGGACACAAAAGAGTCTCTCCATTTCAAATTAACACTGTGATTTTTGTTTTACGGACGGTGTAGCTCAGTCCTAGTTTTAATGTCTCATCCGAAAGATAACAACTCTGTGTAGCACTACCACAGTACTGCCGGAGTATTGAAGGGGTTCAGATAAAGGAATGATAGGGGCTTGTGTTCTGAATGTGTTGCATGTGGATGTAAAAAGACCAGGAAGGTGATTTGGTGAAACTGAGCGTTGGAAATGTCAGAAACCTAGAAGAGCAGTATAAGAGCTGATGAATTGGGTAGGTGGAGTACAAAGTCAAGCAGAAGTTTGCAATCGTTATGGTTTCTTTTCAGTGAGATAGAGCATCGAAAGGAGGTAACAGGTAACAAATACACATGCCTTGCAGCTACTGGGGAAAGGCAGTGAGGAGAAAGTAATGTAAGAGGAGCATGCTGCACTAACTGAGGCCATGTGCTTGCTTCCTCCAGCTTGGGAACCTGAGCCAAGTGCTGGACAGGATGAATGGTGTGGCAAGATGTCCCTATGATCCCAGGCACAATTCCACTGCTGTGATCACCTCCCGGGGAGAACTGTACGCCGCCACTGTGATCGACTTCTCAGGTCGCGACCCCGCCATCTACCGAAGTCTGGGAAGTAGACCTCCTCTCCGAACTGCACAGTACAACTCCAAGTGGCTAAACGGTAAGTCATGAGCCATGGGGAGCATCTCTACAGAGGGCAGCATCTCTACAGAGGGGAGCATCTCTACAGAGGGGAGCACTGTGTGGCGGGTGGGGGCTGGCGTAGGAGTGATGACAATGTAACGTACGATTCATTTTATTTAAGAAAAGGTCGTGTGCATTTGATTATCGTGACTAGCCAATGTGGGACAGACATGGTTCAGTACCCAGCTGCAGCATTGGCACCTTGTCTGGCAATGCCACGATTTTAAAAATTCTCATCCTTCTTTTCAAATTCCTCCATAATCATCTCCCCTCCCTACTTCTATCGCTTCCTCCAGTCCCACAATGGTTCCTCCTCCCACCCCCACTGAGATTTCTCTCTTCCTCTAATGCTCACCTGTCCCGCCATCCCGAACGCTTACCACTTCACTGTGCCTTCAGCACGTCAGACCTGCCTGGTACACTCCATGCATCAAAGAACAAAAACAAAGAAAATTACAGCACAGGAACAGGCCCTTCGGCCCTCTAAGCCTGTGCCGATCCAGATCCTCTGTCTAAACCTGTTGCCTATTTTCCAAGGATCTGTATCCCTCTGCTCCCTGCCCATTCATGTATCTGTCTAGATACATCTTAAATGATGCTATTGTGCCCGCCTCTACCACCTCCGCTGGCAACGTGTTCCAGGCATCCACCACCCTCTGCGTAAAGAACTTTCCACACATATCTCCCTTAAACTTTTCCCCTCTCACCTTGAAATCATGACCCCTAGTAATTGAGTCGCCCTCTCTGGGAAAAAGCTTCTTGCTATCCACCCTGTCTATACCCCTCATGATTTTGTAGACCTCAATCAGGTCCCCCCTCAACCTCCGTCTTTCTAATGTAAATAATCCTAATCTACTCAACCTCTCTTCATAACTAGCGCCCTCCATACTAGGCAACATCCTGGTGAACCTCCTCTGCATCCTCTCCAAAGCATCCACATCCTTTTGGTAATGTGGCGACCAGAACTGTACGCAGTATTCCAAATGTGGTCGAACCAAAGTCCTATACAACTGTAACATGACCTGCCAATTCTTGTACTCAAAACCCCGTCCGATGAATGAAAGCATGCCGTACGCATCAACAAGCAGTTTCACACTCTCAGCCTGCTGTCCATTCTGCCTGGCAATTGGTATCAGGTAGTGATGGGTACAGACCCCTGTGAGGAGCAGTGCCCCTACACCCCCTCCACCAAGCTCCCAATCTTCCAACACCCAGCTACGACCATACCCTTCAGCTGCTGGCCTTCAGCTCACTGTGCCAAAGAAGCTGCCACATGTTTCCAATCATCCTTCCTTCACCAACCTGACCCTCTACTGGTGTGGTTCATTGCCTACCATTACTCACTACATGACGAGCAGTGAATTTGTTTGAATTCAATAAACCTGGGATTAAAAGCTGGTCGAATAGCAAGGAATGTTGATTATCATAAAGACCCATGAGGTTTATGAATGTCCTTTAGGGAAGGAAATCTTACCTGGTTTGGTCTACGTGTAACTCCAGACCCACGGCAATGTGGTTGATTCTTAAATGCCCTCTGCACAATTAGGGATGGACAATGCCCACATCCCTTGAGTGAATCAAGACAAAGCTTAATGCCTTGATTATAATGGAACCCAATTCTTGATCTGAGCTCTTCATCTCCTCCCCCTGTCCCCTGCGGAAGGTGCCAGTCTGGTTGAATCCAGCAGGTGAGCTTCCTGTCGACCCATGACCTTGCCAATGGCAGAAGTGGTTTCAAACTGCTCACCCATTGATGAGCCAAAGGAGGCCTTTGTGGGATTTTAATTGACCATCCTTGAGTACAGGTCAGCCATTAGGATTGAGATGAGGAGGAATTTGTTTGCTCAGGGAGTGTTGAATCTTTGGAATTCTCTCCTCTGGAGAGCTGTGGAAGCTCAGTCATTGAGCAGGCTGAAGACTGAAATGAATAGAGTTCAATTTATTAATGGCATTAAAGGACATGGATGGTATTGAGACTGATATGAGTTAGTACAGTGAAGCAGACTCAAAGGGCCAAACAGCCTCTTTCTGCTCTTATGTTTCTACGGTTCTCATCCCACTGTCACCAGAATTTAACCAGACTTGAAACACACCCATATCTTTCCAGGCTGGTAGGGGTTGGAGTGGACTCCTACCTTAACAAGCCCTTCTTGGGCCTGTTGGAGGGTTCTCTACAGGCCCATGATCTCGCAAAGCCAACTCCATCCCCGACCTCACACACCCCTTATCTCCTCCCACCAGTGCCTGCCATTTTGGCACCTGGTGAGACCCACAATCCCAGCCACTACAATATCAACCTGCCCCAGTCCCTCAGTGGCCTCTGGTTGGTTACTAGTTCCCTGAGGTGGGACTTCCTGCTCCAGAGGTTCTGATGTCATGCCTCCAGTCTGCTAACAGCCAGTCACAGTGCAGTTGATGTTCCCAGTCCCCTTTCACTGTCTTTAATGTTTTAGCTGGTGGCTGGGGTGGGAAACCTGGCACCTTTAAAATCAGTTATAGAGTCATTGAGCTGTACAGCACACAAACACACCCTTCGGTCCAACTTGTCTATGCCGACCAGGTATCCAAAATGAATCTAGCCCCATTTGCCAGTATTTGGCCCATATCCCTCTAAAACCTTCATATTCATATACCCATCCAGATGCCTTTTAAATGTTGTAATTTTATCAGTCTCCTCCACTTCCTCTGGCAGCTCATTCCATACGCGCACCACCCTCTGTGTGAAAAAGTTGTCCCATAGGTCGGGTCAGTCAGACTATCCTTTGGGCTCTGGATAAATAAGAAACATGTGGCAGCTTCTTTGGCACGGTGAGCTGAAGGTCAGCAGCTAAAGGGTATGGTCGTAGCTGGGTGTTGGAAGATTGGGAGCTTGGTGGAGGGGGTGTAGGGGCACTGCTCCTCACAGGGGTCTGTACCCATCACTACCTGATACCAATTGCCAGTTTCTGGAATCATTGGACCTGTCCCCAAGCCCCATGTTCATTCCCGACAAAAACAGGCCTAAGCTTAAACATCGGAATGATAGCACAGAGAAGGCTGGAGAAACTCAATCTGGAGAGAGTTAATGTGTCAGGTCTGATGTGACTCTTCTTCAGAGCTGAAAAAGGTTGGAAATTGTTTTGTTTTATACCTCTGACAGTGGTGGAGAAGGGACAAAGGGAACAGATGGTGTAGGGGTCCATGCAAAAGATGGAGTAAAGAGATGTAAAATGGATGTAGATTGAGGGAGAAAATGTGTCCTCTGTACTGTGAATAAGGGAAAAAGACATGGCTGTGGAGTGGGCAATCAGTTTTTGAAGTTGAGGAATTTGTTAAAAGTGTTCAGGAGAATTTTTTTTATCCATATATAAATGTACTTACCAGAGAAGAAGCAAAACTTGACCTACTCTTGGAAAATAAGGCAGGACAAGCGACTGAAGTGTTAGGAGGGGAACACCTTGGGACCAGTGATCATAATTCTAGTAGTTTTAAAATAGTTATGGAAGAGGATGGACGTTTGATGAAAGTTAATGTTCTTAAATGGAATAAGGTAAGTTTTAATGGTATGAGACAAGAATTTTCAAAAGTTGATTGGAGTAGACTGTTCACAGGAAAAGGGATGACTGACAAGTGGGAGACTTTCAAAAGTGTGAAAACGAGAGTTCAAAGGCATTAAGTTCCTGTTATAGTGAAAGCTAAGTCTGATAAGAATGGGAAACAATGAATGAATAATGATATTGAGGTTCTAGTCAAGAATAAGAAAGAGTCATTTATGAGATATAGACAACTGGGATCAACTAAATCTCTTGAAAAGTATAAAGAATGTAGGGGCATTTCTAAGAGGGAAATCAGGATGGCAAAGAGGGGATATAAGAGAGCCTTGGCAGATAAGGTTACGACAATCCAAAGAGATTACACAAGTATATTAAGAGCAAAAATGAAACTAGAGAGAGATTAGGGCCCCCTATGATCATTGAGGTCATCTACGTGTTGAACTTCCAGAGATGGGAGGGATACTAAGTGAATATTTCGCATCAGTTTTTACTATGGAGAAAGAAATGGACGCTGAGAACTCGGGAAAATAAATAGAACATAGAACAGTACAGGCCCTTCGGCCCATGACGTTGTGCTGACCTATTATCCTACAAAGATCAATCTACCCTGCATACCCTATATTTTACTATCCTCCATGTGCCTATCCAAGAGTCGCTTAAAAGTCTCTATAGTATCTGACTCCACTACCACTGCTGGCAGCGCATTCCACACGCCCACCACACTCTGTGTGAAGAACCTACCTCTGAGATCTCCCCTGTACCTTCCTCCAATCGCCTTAAAATTATGCCCCTTCGTAATAGTCATTTCCGCCCTGGGAAAAAGTCTCTGACTATCCACTCTATCATCATCTTGTACACCTCTATCGAGTCACCTCTCACCGTTCTTCGCCCAATGAGAAAAGCCCTAGCTCCCTCAACCTTTGCTGATAAGACCTGCCCTCCAGTCCAGACAGCATCCTGGGAGATCTCCTCTGCACCCTCTCCAAAGCTTCCACATCTTTCCTGTAATGAGGTGACCAGAACTGAACCCAATATTCCAAGTGTGGTCTAACCAGAGTTTTATAGAGCTGCAGCATAAGCTCACAGCTCTTAAACTCAATTCCCCTGCCAATGAAAGCCAACACACCATACGCCTTCTTTACAACCCTATCGACTTGGGTAGCAACTTTGAGGGATCTATGGATGTGGACCCGAAGATCCCTCTGTTCCTCCACACTGCCGAGAATCCTGCCATTAGCCCTGTATTCTGCATTCAAATTCCACCTTCCAAAATGAATCACTTCACACTTTTCTGGGTTGAATTCCATCTGCCATTTCTTTGCCCAGCTCTGCATCCTGTCAATGCCCTGTTGCAACCTACAACAGCCCTCCACGCTGTCCACAACTCCTCCAACCTTTGTGTCATTGGCAAGTTACTAACCCACCCTTCCACTTCCTCATCCAAGTCATTTATAAAGATCACAAAGAGCAGAGGTCCCAGAACAGATCCCTGTGGAATACCACTGGTCACTGAGCTCCAGGCTGAATACTTTCCATCTACTACCACCCTCTGTCTTCTATTGGACAGCCAATATTGATGTTTTGAAAACAGTTCACATTACAGAAGAGGGAGTGCTGGAGTTCTTAGAAAATATAAAGGTGGATAAATGTCTGGGACCTGATCAAGTGCATCCCAGCACATTGCAAGAAGTTAGGGAAGAAATTGTGGGGGCTCTGGCAGAAAAATTTGTATCATCTGTAACCAAGGGTGAGGTACCAGAGGACTGGAGGGCAGCTAATGTTGTGCCTTTATTTAAGAAAGGCAGTAAGGAGATGCATGTGGACTATAGAACCTGATATCGGCGGTGGGTAAAGTTGTTAGAGGTGATTCTGAAAAATAGGATTTACATACATTTAGAGATAGTCGGCATGGTTTTGTGCGAGGGAAATTGTATCTCACAAATTGAGTTTTTTGAGGAAGTAACCAAAACGATTGATTAGGGCAGTGCGGTAAATGTTGTTTATTTGGACTTTAGTAAAGCCTTTGACAAGGTTCCGCATGGTAGACTAATTGGTAAAGTTGGATCACATGGGATTCAGGGAAAGCTTGTCAATTGGATACAAAATTGGCTTAACGGTAGGAATCAGAGGGTGGTGTTTTTTCAGACTGGAGGCTTGTCAGCTGCAGTGTTCCACAGGGATCAGTCTGGGTCCACTTTTGTTTATCATTTATATAAATAGTAATTTGGATGGGAATTTAGGAGGCATGGTTAGTAAGTTTGCGGACAGTGAAGAAGGTTATCTAAGATTACAAAGAGATCTTGATCAATTGGGTCAATGAGCTGAGGAGTGGCAGATGGAGTTTAATTTGGATAAATGTGAGGTATTGCATTTTGCTAAAACAAACAAGGGCAGGACCTATACAGTTAATGGCCGGACCCTGGCTAATGTTGTCGAAGAGTGAGAGAGACCTAAGGGCTCAGGTTCATAATTCTTTGAAATTTACGTCACAGGTAGACAGGGTGGTTAAGAAGGCATTTAGCACGCTTGCCTTCATTGCTCAAACCTGTGAGTATAGGAGTTGGACGTCATGTTGAGGTAGTACAGGGTGTTGGTGAGGCCTCGTCTGGAGTACAGCGTGCAGTCCTTGTTGCCCTGTTATAGGAAGGATATTATTAAATGGGAGAGGATTCAGAAATGATTTACCAGGATGTTGCCAGTAATGGAGGTTTTGAATTATAAGGAGAGGCTTGATAGGCTGGGACTTTTTTCACTTGCGTAGGCAATTGAGGGATGACCTTAATAGAAGTTTATAAAATCATGAGGTGCATAGATAAGGTGAGTAGCAAAGGCCTTTTCCCTAGGGTGGAGGAGGTCAAAACTAGAGGGTGTATTTTTATGGTGAGAGGCTAAAGGTTTAAAAAGACATGAGGAGCAACTTTTTTACACAGAGGGTGGTTCACGTGTGGAATGAACTGCCAGACGAAATGGTGGATGCAGATAAGGTCGCAACATTTAAAAGACATTTGGATAAATACTTGAATAGGAAATGTTTGGAGGGATATGGGCCAAATGCAAGTAAATGGGACTAGTTTAATTGGGAACATGGTTGGCATGGACATTTTGGACAAAAGGGTCCATTCCCATGCTTTATGACTCTTTGACTCCGTGATATTGAGTCTTAAAGGCTGTAAAATGTCTAAGCAAAAACTGAGGTGTTGTTCCTCAAGATTGCATTCTACTTTGTTGGAACATTGCAGAACGATAGAAATATTAATGGGAGAGCAAGATGACTTATTGCAATGGCGAGCAACTGGAGGGTCAGGATCATTCCGGTGGACAGAGCCATCATCCAATCTGCGTTTGGTCTTGCCAATCTAAAGGAGACCATGTTGTGAGTAGCGGATCCAATCGAATAGTGCAAATAAAACTTTGCTTCAGCAGGAAGGTGTGTTTGGAGGCCTGGGAGTTCCAATGGTAATTTTGGAGAGGTAAATGAAGGCTGCCGGTTAAGGTATGGGGGTGATGGTGGGCCGCTCACCTGAGGACTCCCCTCCTTCATCAATTCTTGTGCCTTCTCCTTCCTTTCCAGAACCAAACTTCATCTCAGCGTACGACATCGGTCTCTTCATCTACTTCTTCTTCCGTGAGAACGCTGTGGAGCACGACTGTGGGAAGACTGTCTACTCCCGTGTCGGGCGGGTCTGCAAGAGTGACGTTGGGGGGCGGTTTTTGCTGGAGGACACGTGGACAACCTTCATGAAGGCCCGGCTCAACTGCTCGCGATCGGGGGAGATCCCGTTTTACTACAATGAGTTGCAGAGCACATTCTATCTCCCCGAGCAGGACCTCATCTATGGGGTCTTTACAACAAACGTGTAAGTGCTTGTTGGACGTATATCAGCCTACCTTCCTGTGGGCTGGCCATGAGGTGCTGGTGGTATTTTCAGACGGAACAGTTGAGGATGTCACTCAACTTCCACTTTGAAATCTAAACATTCTGTTTGTTTAGATTCACATTTTTCCAATATGAGAATCAATCTAGAATTATGAGTCTAATGATGAGCATGAAACTGTTGATAATTGTTGTAAAAAACTCATCTGGTTGAATAATGTCCTTTAAGGAAGGGAATCTGCTGTCTTACCTAGACTGGCCGACAGATGACTACAATATGGTTGACTCTCATATGCCTTCAGAGCAATTAGGGATGATCAATAATGCTGTAAATGAATTTTTTAAAAAAATCTATCTGAAGCTCTGCTTAGGTTACAAGTAGAGTATTGTGTCCAGTTCTGGTCAGCACACTTGAGCAAGGGTGTGAGGGCCCTTTGGTAGATGGAGGGGGGAGATCAGGTTCAGAATGGTTCCAGGGTCAAAGCATTCTAGCTACAAGAGAAGCTGTGATTGCTCTCCTTGAAGCTAAGGAGATTGAAGGGAGATTTAATCAAGCGGTGATTTAATAAGGGAAAGAATGAAAACCTTCACTATTAACTTTTTTAGTTATTCAAGGGATTTTGGCATCAGTGGTTAGGCCAGCATTTATTGCCCATCTCTAATTGCCCACACGACAGTTAAGAGTCAACAACATTGCTGTAGGTCTGGAGTCACATGTAGACCAGACCAGGAAAGGATGTTTCCAGGCAGTTTCCTTCCCTAATGGATGAACTAGATGGGTTTCTACAACAATTGATGGTTGCTATTGGCTAGTTTTTTACTCCAGACTTGTTTGAATTGAAGTCAAATTTCACCATTTGCCACGGGGGGGTCTGAACCCATGTCCCCAAAACATTAACCTGGGGATCTGGATTACTAGTGCAATGTCTTTACCACTGTGTCTCCCCTGATCCAATGACGAGGTGACACAAATTTAAGGCCATGGGCGAGAGATTCAGGTGGATGTCGGGAAGAACCTTCTTACCCTGTAAGTAATATGGGCTGAGACTCACAACCCCTGAGGGTGTTGGGAGGGGAGATCGGCAACAATTTCAAAAGGAAATTGGATGAAATAAATGTGTAGGGTGACGAGGATGGGGGAATGGGACTGCTCAATCACTTGGAATCAATGGGCCGTAAATAAATGTTTGACCCTCTAAAGCCAAGCATGCTTTTTCTAACAGCCTTTGCAACTTGTCATGTGACCTTCAAATATTTATCTATTTGTGTGTCTGTCCACAGTCATGATAGGAACTTGACAGATGGCATTTTTTTTTCTTTATCCTTTATATATGGACTCTAAGGTTTTGGAGTAGATTTGTATGTGCACATCACTGGCCAAGCCACTATTTATTGACTGTTCCTAAATTCCCTCGAGCTAAGTAATATGCTCCACCATTTCAGGGGGCAGTTAAGAGTCAAGCTTTTGCTTGGTCCATATAGGCCATATGGCCCCAAGTACCCACCATGGCACATCATGCCACCATGCCTACTTGCAGTGGCATAGTGATAATGTCTCTGGACCAGTAATCCAGATGGACATGAGTTTGAATCCCATTGTGTCAGATGCGGAAATTTGAATTCAATAAACATCTGGAAGAAAATGTTGATTTAATGGCAACCATATCACATAGAAACATAGAAGATAGGAGCAGGAGGAGGCCATTCGGCCCTTCGAGCCTGCTCTGCTATTCTTCATGATCATGGCTGATTGTCCAACTCAATAGCCTAATCCTGCTTTCTCCCCATAATCTTTGATCCCATTCAGCCCCAAGTGCTATTTCTAGTCGCCTCTTGAATATATTCAATGTTTTGGCATCAACTACTTCCTGTGGGAATGAATTCCACAGGCTCACCACTCTTTGGGTGAAGAAATGTCTCCTCATCTCCATCCTAAATGGTCTACCCCAAATCCTCATAGTGTGGCCCCTGGTTCTGGACATCGGGAACATCCTCCATCTACCTTGTCCAGTCCTGTTAGAATTTTCTAAGTCTCTATGAGATCCCCCCTCATTCGTCTGAACTCCAATGAAAACAATTCTAACCTTATCAATCTCTCCTCATGTGTCAGTCATCACTTGTCATAAAAACACATCTGGTTCACCAAAGTCCTTCAGGGAAGGAAATCTACCATCCTTGTCTGGTCTATATGTGACTCCAGACCCACAGCAACGTGATGACTCTTAACTGACCTCACAGCAATTGAGAATGGGCAGTAAATGCTCCTTTAGCCAGCAAAGCCCAAATCCCATGAATGAATTTAAAGGATGCCCCTTCTTCCACCCAATGGCTCCTCATTCCCCCATGTCTTGACATGGCACTTTCATGCACAATCACCTTCTCTATACCATACAGAAGAAACAAACGCTATAGTGACAGTTAGATATGCGGCAAAAGGACATTATTTGTAACTCTACAATATGTTAAAGCCACACGTTTAAAAAAATACCATTCACTACAGGGAAATAAAAATGTCTATCATCCAGATTTCTTACACTTTAACACTTGAAACTACAAGACACTTGATACCACTTTGGGTTTTGTAAACAAACATTGTGAAATTAATTGAGATTAGACAGCCAGAGCTGTCAATCAAGCAGGGACTCAGGTGTTTCAACAGTCTGGTCTCTTAGCCAAGCCTCAATATCCTTCTTCACTGAACAGGACAGAATATTGGGATTAGTTTAGTATTCAGAATGACAGGAAGACTGCAGGCCAATGGGATTTGTCTGGGCGTGTGCGGAGTTTTGGCAAGGGAATGGGACAGTAGGAATAGTTTGTGATAAATGAGAGGCTACAGGAAGATGGTGGAACAGCCCACTTTGGGGCAGCATGATGGCTTAGTGTTTAGCACTGCTGCCTCACAGCACCAGGGACCTGGGTTCGATTCCAGCCTCGGGTGACTGTGTGGAGTTTGTACATTCTGCCCGTGTCTGCGTGGGTTTCCTCTGGGTGCTTTGGTTTCCTCCCACAGTCCAAAGATGTGCAGGGTCAGTGGATTGGCCATGCTAAATTGCCCATAGTGCCCAGAGATGCTTAGGTTAGGTGGGCTAGATATGGGGAAATCTAGGGAATGGATCTGGGTGGGATGCTCTTCAGAGGGGCAGTGTGGACTTGTTGGGCCAAATGGCCTGTTTCCACACTGTAGGGATTCTATAAAAAATTCTATTCTATGATGTATTCAGGACTTGGGGAGACTGAAATGCAGCGGTGCCTATTTTAAATAGGTATCAGGTTGATATATCAGGCTGATTGGCTCCTTTCTATGCTCTAAATATCTATCGCGACAAAAGGTTCACCTTTAAGCAAAATTGCTATTTCTCCCGAAAATTAGCACAAGTGTTATAATCCCAGCTAATGATAATTGTGGACAAATCAGATTGCAGAGTGAAAACTGACTTGATAGACCATAAATTGTGATTTGGCAATTTGGATCCTATGCTGGTCAGTGGCTGAACATATTTAGGCAATACTGTCAATGTTCTTTTAACAAAACAGCACAGGTTTAGATCGCAGAAGGAAAGCCAAAAGCAATTTATTTATGACACTTTAGAAAGATCACAACAAAAGCAACAATATCCTTAAGAGTCACTCAATCCCAGAGAAGTATCAGACCTATAATAACCCTTCAGTTAGCACCTTTCCTTAGACTGCTGAAACGGCTTAAGATTCCTTTTCAGTTCTGACGGTCTGGAGACTTCTTTCCAGTTCTGATGGACTGAAACAACAAGGTGCAGGGCTGGATGAACACAGCAGGCCAAGCAGCATCATAGGAGCAGAAAGGCTGACGTTTCGGGCCTAGACTCTTCATCAGAAAAGGGGGAGGGGAAGGGGGTTCTGAAATAAATAGGGAGAGAGTGGGAGGTGGATAGAAGATGGATAGAGGAGAGGATAGGTGGAGAGGAAACAAACAGGTCGAAGAGGCGGGGATGGAGCCAGTAAAGGCTGGTAACCCTTGGGGTAGTATGGTGGCTTAGTGGTTAGCACTGCTGCCTCATAGCACCAGGCACTCAGATTTGATTCTACCCTTGGGTGACTCTGTGTGGAGTTTGCACATTCTCCCTGTGTCTGTGCGGGTTTTTGCTGGGTCTCCAGTTTCCTCCCACAGCCCAAAGATATGCAGGTTAGGTGGATTGGCCATGGGAAATACAGGATTATGGGGTGGATCCGGGTGGGATGCTCTTTGGAGGATTGGTATGGACTCAATGGGCCATAAGGCCTGCTTCCACATTGTAGGGATTCTATGATTTCTACCATTTCTCAAAAGTCTAGAAACTTCTACAAGCTAAAATAAAACGTCCCCTCTTTTTCTGAACTTATATGAACTTACTGATCTGGATCAGCGCAGGCTTGGAGGGCTGAAGGGCCTGTTCCTGTGCTGTAATTTTCTTTGTTCTTTTTGTTCTATATACCACTGGCATTGGCCATCTGTTTCTGTATTTTAAAATCAACATCGTAAACAATCAGCAATTATTATCCAGGTAGCTGATCGCATCATTAAACTTCAGTCACATGCTATCTTGAAAAAACTTTCTTTAGTTCACTGTCCAAAAAGACTTTCTGACCTTTGTGAAAAGAAACCAGTCACCTTCACAGAACTGAAGGCTAAAATCTATTTTTGCTTCACTTTCAAATCCAAGTTTCCAAACCTACAGATTGAAAACATACTTCATGCACAGAGCTCTGATTAAGTGGAGATTGCAGAATGCTGCAGCGTTGAATCTGTAAGAACAGAGAGGATAAGCTGCATTCATTTCTCAATTACACTGATGTGAAACACTGAAGCAAAGTTGTGTGCATGAGAACGCAATTAACAAGAATTTATTTACACCCCACCCCACCAACCCGTCCTCCCACACTTCCTGTCTTAGTAACACAAGTCCTAGTTCATATGTCTCCTTTGCCTCAGCAAACGAGACTGTTTGAGGTGAACACCAGCAAAAATACCAAAGTACATTTGTTTTTTTTGAAACAATCTGATAGAGCTCAGGCTGTGACTAATCTGTTGTGAGTGGAAATGAAGGGATTACATGTATTTATCAGAGAACTACTAGTAATTACCTTGGTAGTTTTCTTTAATCGTGCTTGTCTATGTCTCAAGTTGTTTTTTGAGGAAGTGTTGCTGCTGTTTCCTTAATTCGAGATAAGCATAAGACAAGGGCCCACAGTCTGTGTCGCGTGAATATTTTACCTCTCCTGAACGTTTTGAGCAACCCAGTGTGTCTATGTAGGGGGCAGTTGGTGACATAATGTACTGACTGTGAAAGGACGTCACCAGGATCCTGGTGAGGTGAGAGTTGTAGCAGAAAGATTCGGTGACCAAGAGGTGTGGAAGCGTGATTTCTTTAATTTGTGAACTATTCAGCAAACTTCTTTCCCAATTTTTCATCAGTTTGTGAATCTCTATGCATGCTCAATGCTGACGACAACTCAGTGATCATCGAGTAAGAGATGTCGAGTTATAGAGTCATATAGCATAGCAACAGGCCCTTCGGCCCACCGGATCTATGTCGACCAACAAAAACCAAACTACATTAATCCCATGTACCTGCACTTGGTTTACTATGCCCTGCCATTTTAAGTGCTTGCCCAGATGCTTCTTAAATATTGCAAGAGTACCTGCCTTAGGACTTCTGAGGAAGGGTCACTGGATCTGAAACGTTAACTCCGATTTCTCTTCACAGATGCTGCCAGATCTGCTGAGCGTATCCAGCAACTTCTGTTTTTGTTCTTGACTAGGTGGGGATAGTTTTTGCTAGAGTTTAGACGAATGAGGGGGGATCTCATAGAGACTTATAAAATTCTAACAGAACTGGACAGGGTAGATGCAGGGAGGATGTTCCCGATGGTGGGTGTGTCCAGAACCAGGGGTCACAGTCTGAGGATTCGGGGTAGACGATTTAGGACGGAGATGAGGAGTCATTTCTTCACCCAAAGAGTGGTCACCCTGTGGAATTCATTCCCACAGGAAGTAGTTGATGCCAAAACATTGAATGTATTTCAAGAGGTGGCTAGATACAGCACTTGGGCTGGATGGGATCAAAGATTATGGGGAGAAAGCAGGATTAGGTTATTGAGTTGGACAATCAGCCATGATCATGAAGAATGGCAGAGCAGGCTCGAAGGGCTGAATGGCCTCCTCCTGCTCCTATCTTCTATGTTTCTATGTTTCTCTGGATGAAGACATTTCTTCACATCTAATTCCTCCACAGTGCTAAATGATTATATTCACAGACTGTGATCCCTGGTTCCAGACTCCCCTGTTTTTGGGAACATCCTTCCTGCATTTGCCCTGTCTAGTCTGTTAGAATTTTATAGGTTTCTAAGAGATCCCCCCGCCTTCCATTGGTATAAAATGCAGTGAATACAATCCTAATAGATCCAGTCTCTCTTCATCCGTTAGTCCTGCCATCCCAGGAATCATAGAAGCCCAGGTGGCTGTCCAATTAATACCTGCCACCCAAATACAAGTAAAACCCAAATAATGTACAATTACCAGTGTAGAGTCACTCCCAGAATATGAGGAATGGGGAAATAACTGTGAGCTTGTCAGTATCCAAAGAACAAATGAACAATATTTTGTAACTGGCTCTAGAGACATGTTCAAACAGGTTGATTAAAATAGCTTGAGGGCTTTTGTGGTTCGGCAGCGTCCCTACCTCTGGGTCAGAAGGTTAGGGTTCAGTCCCACCTTCTCCCAGACATAACATGTCTGAACAGGTTGATTTAGAAATATCGATTCTGAGTTTCCAAGTGTAAGCAGTCATTGTCCTCCCACTGGAAAACTTTGTCTGAAAGGTACATCATTTACAAGCACCAAGTCTTCTCTCACATGGTCTCTACTGTTTAGAAGGACAAGGACAACAGATACATGAGAACACCACCGTCTGCAAGTTCCCCTCCAAGTTGCTCATCATCCTGCCTTGGAAATATATCACCGTTCCTTCAGTGTCACTGGGTCAACGTCCAGGGACTCCCTCCCCAATAGCTTTGTGGGTCTACCTGCAGCACATGGACTGCAGCGGTTCAAGAAGGCAGCTCAGCACCACCTTCTCAAAGAAACTGGGATGGCCAACAAGTGCTGGGCTTGCTAATGATACCTGCAACACTCCCGTGAGAAAACATAAAAGAAGTCGTTTCAGATGGAACTTTGTAATCGGTGGTCAGTGTAGTTGATCTGATTTGAGATCTGTGTCTTTGAAAAAGAAAGAGCTGTGCAGTTATCTAGCATCTTTCAGGAGCTCAGGACATGCCGAAATGCTTTATTGGCAATGAGGTATTTTAGACATTTAATTGTTGTTGTAATGCAGCCAGCTCCAACATTTACAGTGTGATAGTAACAACATAGTCTGTGTAATGATGCTGGTTATGGAATAATTGCTTGTCTGTAGTGCAGTCGCTTAGTTGAATAGTTCACAATGCAGAATGATACCAACAGCATTGGTTCAATTCCTGCACCAGCTGAGGTTACCGTGAGGGTCCCACCCTCTCAACCTCACCCCTCCCTTGGTGACCTCAGGTTAAACTCACCATCAATCATCGCTCTCCCTCTATGAGAGAGGGTGAGTATGGTGACTTTTTAATTACTACCAGTGCACTGGGAAGAACCTGCTCTTCTTTGAAATAGGACCATGAAATTTTGCTTTACTTTCACCACTGAAAGGGAAGACCAAACCTCAGTTCAATTAAAAACTGCAGATGCTTAAATCAGGAACAAAAACAGAAGTTGCTGGAAAAGCTCAGCAGGTCTGGCAGCATTTGTGAAGAAAACATCAGAGTTAACGTTTCAGGTACGGTGACCCTTCCTCAGAACTGAAACGTTAACACTGATTTTTTCTTCACAGATGCTGCCAGACCTGCTGAGCTTTTCCAGCAACTTCTGTTTTAGTTCCTAAGTTCAATTAAGTTCTAAATCAATTGACCCAGGAGACTGATTGATGTTGTGCTCTTGGCGTTCTATAACCCTATAACATTTCAGAATGCAGCACAAGATATTTTCTTTAAAGAAATTAGTCATCCAACTTTCACGTTGCTTATAACTGAAGGTCTGCAGAAGATCCTTAAATTCAAACAACCAAATGAAGCAAGAGGACAAAGACGATAATTCTGAAGTAACCTCATTCTTCAAGCTGACCTGGACACATTGTGTTAAGGAGAGGTCACCTACACTGTCCTATAGGCGTTGATTATGGTGGAACTGTTTTAGAGAATAAATTTTTGATCTGAGGACAAAGAAAGATCTCAGTTTCAGACCTGGCTTACCTTGAGTATGTCTAAGACTCCTGACCAGGCTGCTAATATTCCCAGAGACACAGCAAAATTCAATGCAATTATCAGAGACCTGAAATTGCTATGGTGGCTATAAAAAGGACATCTAAAACAGTATGTTCAAGTTTGTACACACCTTCTGTAGCTTTCCCAGAATGTGTCTTTGGCGCCTTCATTAGACTCTTAATTCCAGATATTTATTGAATTCAAATTCCACCATCTGCCTTGGCAGGATTCAAACCCAGGTCCCCAGATCATTGCCTGGGTCTCTGGATTAGCCATCCAGTGATAATACCACTAGACTATTGCCTCCCTCTTGTGTCATAACATTCAAGGGCCTAATTTGGGAAGGTGGGGCTAGTGTAGGTAGTAGCATATTTTTGGTGATACACACTCGATGAGCCAAAGGGCCTCTTCTGTACTATGTGATTCTATGCTTCTATGAAGGCATTAAGCGAAATTATCATACAGTGCAGAGACATGATGGGCTGAATGGCCTGTTCTGTGTCATTCTATGATTCCATGAAGGTAGTAAACGGTATGATCATTCAGACCAGAGACAGAATGGGATGAATGGCCTCTTTCTGCACTGTAACAATTCTGTGACTTAAAGCACCAGGGTGGGAGAGAGACTCTACATCTTTTAACATGAGTTCCATGGATTTCTGTTTGCTGTGAGTCACTTGCTGGCCAATGGTCTGATGCAAAGTGAGTTTCAGCTCTTCGTGGTTGTTCCTTTCTATCTTGCTCCTGCAGGTTCAGGATGGAAACAAGAAGCTGCTGGCATTAAGCCAGAATGCTGCAATAACATTGTACTTGTCACTCAGTAACAAATGAAGCCATTTTTTAAACGGGCCCAGAATTCATTTGGGTATTACGTGGAAGGGTCTGAGTGTGCAACTCAACCCCATGTCAAGTGAGTTGCTGCTAAATGCTGATTACTTCCTCAGGAATATTTGGCACAGATGAGCGATCAGTAAATTGAGCCTTGTACTTAATCGGAGATGTCAGTTCCAGTTTGCTCCAGATTTATGGTTGATACGCGCCAAACAGCCCCATTTAGACTTGTTTGCTGTCATCCTCTCTGGTTCATAAACACACATTGCTTGATCCCACATTTCCTGCAGACAGCAATGCAAGTCACACTGGAATGGTACAAGCATGTTCTTTGAGTGGAATTGAGTGTTTGAATCCCTGTTGTCTCTCCTTATTTCTGCAGCTCACTGTCAGAAATCCAGTCTATTAGGATGAGAAGTTAAAACTCCATGTGCCCCCTCAGGTGGACAGAAAAGATCCCACGACACTCTTGAAAGGAGAGCGTGGGGAGCTTTCACCCATGTCCTGACAAATACTTATTCCGCAACCTCATTAAAAACCCTGTTATTTATCTTGCATTGTTTTGTAGGCTCTTGCTTTGCATGTGATTAATTTCTGCTTTTCTGCAGGAGGAGTCCTGTAGAACAGGCTTAAAGGGCTGAATGGCCTTCTTCTGTCCCTATGTTCCTTGAATGATGGCGGTTGTTACAGTTTTCTCTAAGTTGCTGTGACACTGTGGCACTTTTTCCATGTATCTTATAGTCTAGAGCTAGGAACAGTGATGGTGGACACACCAACAATCTTTCTTACACATCAGGAACCTCTTTCACTCTTACCATGAGTTGGAAGGGGTTAAAGATTGATACTTGACCTGTTTGGTTTTTCAGAATCTTTGAAAGGTGCAGTAGCCGTTACCCAGTCCCCAAGCATCTGGAATTCTCAAGCAACTGGCAAAAAATTTCAACAAACATTGGCTATTTTTATAAAGTTTCCCCATAAACCTCTATTTGAATTTGGCAGCCTGAATTGCATATAAATAAAAACAAAGATGCTGGGAATCTGAAACAGAAACAGAAATTGCAGGAAAAACTCAGAAGGTCTGGCAGGATCTGTGGAGGGAAAGCAGAGTTGATGCTTCAGGTCCAGTGACCTTTCTTCCATTGTGCAGTTTCACCTCCTGCATTCCCAGTTTTTACAAAACAAAACGAAAGTGTGCAAACAAACAGCTCTAAGATATTTATTCAAGAGGGCTACTAGTCTAAATCCCATCTCCTCCACATCAGGTACTACTGAAGGTGTAAGAGCTGGTTCTGTTGATGATCTTGATCACATGCTATCAGAGTTTCCAGTGCCCAGTGGGTCAATTGCACTGTGCTTTTGACATTTAGATTTTTTTTTCAATCAAAATACATTAGAATGTACTGTATTGTATTTCTTTGAATATTTCTTTTGCAACTGGCAGACTTGTAACCAACATTTCCCTCTTCCACATACGCACCAGTTGGGCCTTGCAAAACACTAGCCAGTTTGTACATTGTAAGATTCCAATGACAGTTCTGGTCACCCTGTTAGAATAGGAAGGATATTATTAAACTGGAGAGGCTCCAGAAAAGATTTACCAGGATGTTGCCAGGAATGGAGGGTTTGATTTATAACGAGAGGGTGGATAGGCTAGGACGTCTTTTCCACTAGAGTGTGGGACGGTGAGGGATTACCTTGTAGAGGTTTATAAAACCATGAAGGATAGATAAGGTGCCTTTTCCCTAGGATTTCAAGACTAGGGATTATATTTTTAAGGTGAGAGGTGAAAGATTTTAAAAAGACATGAGGGGCATTTTCTTTTACACAGAGAGTAGTTCGTGTGTGGAATGAACTTCCAGAGGAAGTTGTAGATGCGGGTACAGTTATAATGTTTAAAAGATATCTGGATAAGTACATGAATAAGAAATATTTGGAGGGATATGGGCCAAGTGCAGGCAGGTGGGACTATTTTAGTTTGGGATTACGGTCAGTATGGACTGGTTGGACCGAAGGGTCTGTTTCTGTGCTGTATGACTCTATGACAGCACCAGATCATCTGTTCATTTATTTTCATCATACAATCCTTACAGTGTGGAAACAGGCCCTTCAGCCCAACAAGTCCACACTGACCCTCAGAGCATCCCACTCAGACCCATTCCCCCTACAGCCCACCTAATCTACACACCCCTGAACACTATGGGGCAATTTAGCATGGCCAATGCACCTAACCTGCACATCTTTGGACTGTGGGAGGAAACCGGAGCACCCAGAGGAAACTCATGCAGACACAGGGAGAATGTGCAAACTCCACACAGACAGTCGCCCGAGAGTGGAATTGAACCTGGGTGCCTGGCGCTGTGAGGCAGCAGTGCTAACCACTGAGCCACTGATGATCCCTGAGGGAACCATTTGGACAGGACGCTGTGGTGAGATTTGGCAGTCCTTGGGAAAGCAGGCGGTTTGTGACCTCCATTCCAAAGAAGAATGGACGTCTATTCACACTAAAATCCATAGGAAGGATACTGCAGTTGCTGGAGATCTTAAATAAAGACACAAAGTGCCAGAGAAACGTAGCACATCTGGCAGCACTGATGGAGAGAGAAACAGAGTTGATATTTCAGGTCAATTACTTTTCATCAGAAAATCCTGAGAGTGGGACTACTGGATGGGATAAATCCTCCAATGAACACATCCAACCCAAACTGGAAACTCAATTTGAATGGGATTATTATGCGAAGGGGAAAGCATTTGCAGAGCAAGCGGTGTGGGGCCAATTGAATGGCCAGCAAAGAACCAGCATAGACATAATTGGCTGCAATCTGGTATGCTATAATTCAAAATTATGCATAATTTTGACAGGGTAAAAAAGGGTATTCTGTTTCCACTAGTTGGTATGTCACCAATTAAAGGGCCACAATTTCAAGATTGACAGCAAGAAATTGAGTGAGATGAGGAGAAACTTTTTTATTCAGAGTTGCTAGGTTTTGGAATGCGCTGCCTAGAGGCAGATTCCATACGAGGTTTCAAAAGAGAGCTGGATTTTTTTTTTATTCATTCATGGGATGAGGGTGTTGCTGGCTAGGCAGCATTTATTGCCCAGAGGGCAGTTGAGAGTCAGCCACATTGCTCTGTGTCTGGAGTCACATGTAGGCCAGACCAGGTAAGGATGGCAGTTTCCTTCCCTAAAGGACTTTAGTGAACCAGATGGGTTTTTTCCCATCAATCAACAATGGATTCATGGTCATCATTAGACTGTTAATTCTAGATATTTATTGAATTCAAGTTCCACCATCTACCATGCAGGTATTGAACCTGGGTCCCCAGAACATTATCTGGGTCTCTGGATTAACAGTCCAGTGATAATGCTATTACGCCATTGCCTTCCCATATATCTGAAAGTGATGAAGTTAGAGGTCTATGGAGATAGAGGTGGAGAGTGGGACTAGCTGGGTAGCTCTTTTGGGAGCCTACGTAGACACGATGGGTCGAATGGCCTCCCTCTTTACTGTAAATTCCATGATTCTATGAATCTATTTGGGAGTGAGCACAGGCCTGTGTAACACCCCTAAGTTGGCCTGTAAAGGTGCTCTTAGCAGTAGCCTTGGAACAAGTCACCCTCGGGCGACTGCCTGTGTGGAGTTTGCACATTCTCCCTGTGTCTGCGTGGGTTTCCTCCAGGTGCTCTGGTTTCCTCCCACAGTCCAAAGATGTGCAGGTTAGATGGATTGACTAGGGGAAATGCAGAGTTACAGGGATAATGTTGGGGGGTGGGAGTTGCTGGGTCTGGGTGGGATGCTCTTCAGAGGGTTGGTGGGGGGCCAAATGGCTTCCATACTGTAGGGATTCAGTGATTCTATGAAATTAAATAGCTGCCAAAAATGGGAAGCCAGGTAGTGGAGGGAAACAGAACAAATAGTGGAGTGTGCATTCTGAGCAGTTGGTGGCTACAATGTCACTGGAGTAGTAATCCAGCAGCTCAAGGCTCTAACCTTCTGGGCAAATGGGTTCAAATCCTGCCATGATGAAATTGGAATTCAATAAGGATTTGGAATTAAATGCTAGCCTATTGGTGACCATCAAATAAAAAAAAATCTAATGTCCTTTGGGGAAGGAAATCTGCCATCTTTATGTGGTTTGGCAGGATCTTATTGAAACATGCTGGGGACTTGGTAGGATAGATGTGGAAAGGTTGTTTCCCACTTGTGGATGAGTCTAGGACCAGTGGGTATCATCTCAGAATAATGGATCAAACATTTAAGTCAGCGATGAGGAGGAATTTCTTCTTTTAGACAATAGTGTAACTGTGAAACGCTTTATCACAAAGGGCTGTTGAGGCTGGTCATTAAGTATATCTAAGACTGAGATAGACCAGTTTTTATGCAGGAATGGAATCAAGGGTTATGGGGAAAAGGCAGGAAAGTGGAGTTGAGCATTATCAGATCAGAAATGATATAATTGAATGGCGGAGATGGCTTGATGGGCTGAATGGCCTAATTTTGCTCCTAATACCTGTGGCCTTACATGTGACTCCCGACCCACAGCAATGTGGTTGAACCTGAAAGAGCCTAGTGAGCCAATCAGTATCTGGGCAATTAGGGTTAGACCATAGATACTGGCCTACCAAGAGAATCCTGTGAATAAACAGACACTGATGCAGGTCCTGTCGATGAACCCAGTCAGTAACCACCTCCCTGTTTTTGTTTTCAACAGGAACAGCATTGCAGCCTCTGCGGTTTGTGCATACAACCTCAGCTCCATTGCTCAGACCTTCAACGGACCTTTCCGCTACCAGGAGAACCCTCGATCCGCCTGGCTGACAGCCACAAATCCCATTCCGAACTTCCAGGTAGATGACTTTTCACTGCCAGTGAGCCAACTCTCCCCCATTATGAGATTCACCTTGAAAATGTCTCCAGTGATTTCCTTTTTGATTCCTGTGAGATATATTCCAAGTGTTTCTCACTTATTGTCATAGTGTCATTAATGTGCAAAGAGAGAGAGAGGTCGTTCAGCCCATTAGGTCCGTGCCATCTGTCTCCATAGAGTAATCCCAGGATTCCTTTTCCTCCATAGCTCTGCAAATTTATTTCTCTCCTGTCCATCCAACTTTTTTCTGAATTTGTTCATTGACCTGGATTTTCATTGGTGGGGAAGGTGCCAGGACTCTGGGAAGTTCCCAGCTCAGCTCACTCATCTCAGAAGAAAGTGTTAGGAAAGATGGGATCTTCCTTGTTATAGTGATAAGGTGTGGATGGGCTGCACTCAGGCCAACCCCACTTCTCACTGTCTCCTCCACTTCCCATCACATATTCCCCATGCCCCATCCGTGCTACTCACTCTCCTCCACACAACATTCCACAACCTTTCATCGCCATCCCCCTGCCCCCCATGCCTGGCTCTGATTCCCTTCCAAGCCGGTGACACCCTCCCCCTCAAACCCATAACCCACCAACTTCCCTTATGTCTGGCTGTGCACCCCCTCACCCATCTCCATTGGGCAACCCCCATGCCTTTCATACACACAATGCCTGAATATGCTCCCCACCCCCAGGGTCCCCTCATGCACCACCCTGCCAGGCTATTCCTCCCACCCTCATGCCTACATACCAGGCATTGATACTTGCAATCCCATTTGTCTTCTGTATCCTGTATAAAGCAATGAATGCTATGGTGAAAATGGGGTGTGTAAGTAATAGTTAAAAATAAAAGATGTGCATTCGTTACTTTACATTTGGCCCTTTAAAAAAAATCCTTTCTTCTGCAAGAAGTTGAAACCTCTTAACCTCATACAAATAGACATTGTGAAATTGACAGCTGCGTTCAAAGAGCCATTGCTGTTCATCAAACAGGGGCTCTGGTGTTTCAATCGAATAATGGATGTCTGGGCTGTCAGCCAGGAATACATAATGAAGCCTGCCTTTTGGGCTTGATAGAAGTCTTTACGGGAAGTTAGAGATATATTACATAGCACAGACAGACAGCATGGAAACAGACTGTTGGGGCCATCTGAACTGTGCTAGTATCGATTCTACTGAGGTACAAACCAACATTGGTGCATTCACCGAAACGTATGAGAGAATCGTCCTCAGACTAAACATCTAGAGACCAAAGGTTCTCTACCAGCCCATTCCTGTCACACAACACTGTTCCCTGACCATTAAAATCCATGGTGAGCCCCTGGGAAACGTGGATAATGTCTCATACCTTGGGAGCCTCCTCTCTGTGTGAGAAAATATTGACAATGAAATCCAACATTGACTCCAATGCGCGGGTGCAGCCTTCAGCTGTCTGAGAACTGAGTGTTTCACGTCTAAGATCTCAAACCCAGCACCAACCTCATGGTCTACAGAACAGCTGTGGACCCCACCATCCTGTATGCATCAGAAACATGTACTGAAGGCATCTCAGATCTCTGGAGCGTTATCACCAGCAATTCCTTCACAAAATTCTACAACTCCACTGGCAGGATAGGTGTACCAACGTAAGTGTGAATGTCAGGAGTGTGATGGAATACTTCCCACTTGCCTGGATGAGTGCAGCTCCAACAATACTCAAGAAGCTTGACACCATCCAGGACAAAGCAGCCGCTTGATTGGCACCACATCCACAAACATCCACTCCCTCCATCACCAATGTTCAGTCGCAGCAATGTGTACTACCTACAAGATGCACTGCAAAAATTCACCAAAAATCCTTAAACAGCACCTTTCAAACCCACAATCACTTCCACCGAGGGCAGCAGATACATAGGAACACCAGTCATCTGGCAGCTCCCCTCCAACCTTCCTGATTTGAAATTATAATATTATTGTCACTGGATGAAAATCCTGGAAGTCCCTATACCTACACAACATGGACTGTGCTGGTTTGAGGTAATGACTCACCTTCTCCAGGGCATTTAGGAATGGGCAATAATGGTGAGTAACACTCATATCCCATGAACGAATTAGAAAAAGCTTGTTGTGATGTGAGGTGTGGGTGAGCTGATGCAGGAGAGGCAGAAATGTCCCCTCAGGAGGGGAGCAGGATTCTCCCCAGCCCTGGGTTATCCTCCCCCTCACTTCCTGATCCTCCAGTCCCTTGTCCAACCACCAACCTGTCCCTCTCCATTCTATTTGTTGACTCCAGGGACAGCCAAAGAATTGGTGTTTATAAAATAGCACACCACTGCTAGGTGGCCATTCGCTCCAATGAGTGCGTGCTGACTTGGTGGAGAGCCATATGTGTTTTTGCTACTTTCCAACAGTGACTGCACTTCACAAATACTTCAATACCATTAAAGGGCTTTGAGAAGTTCAATTATTGATCGATGATATAATCAATGCAAGTCATTCTTCTTCCTATAAATCTAGAATTTTATTTCTCCTTTATTGTAGAGTTGACCTTTTGTGCGATCATCAGAAATATGATTTGGAGCATGGCTGATTTTCTACTGTGTCTCCAGCTTCCCACACTCTCTCTCTATCCCTCAGTTCCTATGTATCCCAACTGGAAGAGGTTTACCAGGATGCTGCCTGGATTAGACAGTACGAGCTATAAGGAGAGGCTTGAAAAATTGAACGTTGTTTACACTGGAATAACAGAGGCTGAGGGGAGACTTGAAAGAAGTCTATAAAATTGTGAGATTTATAGATAGGGCTGATGGTCAGAATTTTTTCCCCCAGTTGAAATGTCTAATTCTAGGGAGCATGCATTTAAGGTGTGAGGTGGTAATTCAAAGGAGATGTGAGGGGCAAATTTTTTACACAGTAAGTGGTAGGAGTGTGGAACACGCTGCCAGGGGTGGTGACGGAGGTGGATACGATAGAGCCATTTAAGGGGCTTTTAGATAAGCACATGAACATGCAAGGAATGCTGGGATATGGACCAAGGGCCGGCAGAGGGGATTAGTAAAATTTGGCATCATGTTCAGCACAACATCATGGGCTGAAGGGCCCGTTCCTGTGCTGTACTGTTCTATGTTCTATATCTATAGACCTCAGTCTTGAAAGAGCCTCTGCAGCTCTCTAGGGTTGCGAATTCCAAAAGTTTCACAACCTTTTGCTGAAGAAATTTCTCTTCACCTGGCTCCAAAATGGCCGACCCCTCGCTGTGAGACTGTGATCCCTTGATCTGCACCCCACAGCCATGGAACCTATTTTCTCAGTATCTGTCCCTAAAATTTTCATGAATTTTAAACTTGTTAGCCTCCCAATTTTCTAAATTCCAGGGAATATCAGTTCAGTTCACTCAATCTGCCCTTACAAGGCAATCCCCTTCTCCCAGGAACCATTCTAGTGAAGCTTCAATGCACACCTTCAAAGGTAACTTAATTCTTTCTTGAGTTGTGGAGACTAACACTGTACACCATACATCAGGTTACTCTTATACCCCAATCCCTTCTAAATAAAATATTATTTATTAATACATATCACACTATCATGCAATTATTATGGTGTAGAGGAGGCCATTCAGCCCATTGTGTCTATACTGTCTCTCTGATGAGTACGATGACTCCCAATCATTTTTCTGCCTTTCCCCCCCCCGTAACTTTGCACAATGTTCCTATTTAAGTAACCAGCCAAAGCCTTCTTGAATATCTCAGCCTCCACCACATTTCCAGGCAGTGTGCTCCAGAGTCTAACTGCTCGTTGTGCGAAAAGATTTTTCTCACCATGCATTTCCTTCTTTTGCAAACTCCCTTGAATGTGTGCCCTCTCATTCTCAACTCTTCTACGAACAGGAACAATTTTGCCCTATCTATTCTATCCAAGCCCTGCACGGTTATGAAAAATGTAGTCAAATCTCCTCTCAGGCTTCTCCTCTTCACAGAAAATGAGACACTTGGTCCGAGAAAAGAAAGTTTCAGGTGTGTGCGGAAAATGGTGGGCAACTTACACTTGCAGAGGGCCAGCATAGACTTGATGAGGTGAATGGCCACCTTCTATCCATTGGTGATTGTACTGAAGTTATTGTACCACCGGGATGGCCTCAGGGTGGGGGAAAGTTGCAGGAAATGTGGGTTGAAGAACTGAAGCAACGCTGAATGTTTCCATTGTGTTTGCTCACCCTTTAGTGTGGTTCCCTCCAAAACCACGGACCCAATGAGAACCTGACAGAACGTAGCCTCCAGGACGCTCAGCGCTTCTTCCTCATGAATGATGTGGTGCAACCCGTCACCGTTGACCCCCTTGTGACTCACGACAACATGCGGTTCTCCAAGATTGCCGTGGACATTGTGCAAGGCCGGGACACGCTCTACCATGTGATGTACATCGGCACAGGTAAGTCCTTTCCTTCCTCTTTCCTCCACACCCACCTCACCCCTGTATCCTGCTGCCACACATCTCCTGAGGGCAGTGAAGATGGTGCTTGGGCGGCGTGGTAGCTCAGTGGATAGCACTGCTGTCTCTTAGCGCCAGGGACCCGGGTTTGATTCCACCCTTGGGATGACTGTCTGTGTGGAGTTTGCACATTCTCCCCATGACTGCATGGGTTTCCTCCCACAGCCCAGAGATGTGCAGGCTAGGTGGATTAGCCATGGGAAATGTGGGATTACAGGGATATGGTAGAAGGGTCTGGGTGGGATGGTTTTTGGAGGGTCAGTGTGGACACGATGGTCTTAATGACCTGCTTCCACGCTGTAGGGATTCTGTGATAAATGAGGGACTTCAGACTTTTTTATTTACTCATAGGATGTAGGCATTGTGGGCCAGCATTTATTGCCCATCCCTTGTTGCCTATAAGAACTGCTTTCCCCATACCCAAACACATTATTTCTGTCCAAATAATCATCCAATGCATTCTTGATTGCTTCAATTGAACCTGACTTTGTCACATTTTTAGGCAGTGCATTCCAGACCCCAACTACTCGCTGAGTGAAAAAGTTTTTTTCTCACATTGCCTTTGCTTCTTTTGCAGATCACTTTAAATCTTGTTCTTGTTTTTGTTCCTTTTACGAGCAGAAACACCTTCTCCCCATCTACTCTAGCCAGTCCACACGTGATTTTGAAAACCTCTATCAGATCTCCTCTCAGACTTCTTCTCTTCAGGGAGATCAATCTCAATTTCTTCACTCTATCCCCATCTCAGACATTTCTCATTCCTGGAATCATTCTTGTAAATTAGATACATCTATAGCCTAAACTAATACAAATAGCACTCCTGAAATCTCCATTTGACTTGTGGAATCAATAGTCATGTGTGTGTATGGGGACAGAAAGTTACAGATTTCTGCAACCCTGTTTAACCTGTAGACATGTCTCTTGATTTTACTCCTGGCTCCTCTTTCAGCATATCCCCTTGTTCTTTGTTCCCCAACCAAAGCTCACACTCTGTATCCAACATGACTGTTCTTCGAAAATTTGTTCAGCATCTTTGGAATTCTGGAATGGAGTTTTGAAGAAGTGACATACTGCATTAGAAATGTTAATGCTGTTTGCTTTTCTACAAATGCTGCCAGACCTGCTGAGTTTCTCCAGCACTTTCTGTGACCATGACTGACCTTGAGGTCCAACTCTGCTTTCCTGCCCACTCTGGGCCCATTCCAGAATCTAGTGAATTTTGCAACATCATTGTCAGTGAATCCATTATCTCTGTAACCATCTCATTCAGAACATTTGGTGTAACCATCAGGTCCTGAGAACTTGTTGGATTTCAGTCCCCTAAGTTTCTCCAGAACAAGTTCTCTTCTCTTAAGGTAATTATCGTTCTTCTACTGACCCCTATTTCAGGTATTTAACTTGTGTCTTCTACTGACAAGACAGACACAAAGTATTTGTTCTTTGTATTGGCTTGTAGTGGCATTCAAAGTAATGGCTCCGGCATTTCCTCATTCTCCAAGATAATTTCTCCTGTCTCTACTTCTAAGTAGCCACTTTAGCTGCTCTCTTTCTCCTCATAGATATTTTAATCAACCCGTTCAGATGTGGTATGACACACCTCTGGATTAAATGTGCCGTACTTGATGGAGTTTAGAAGGACGAGGGGTTGATCTGATTGAAATGGACAGAATACTGAGAGGCCTGCATAGAGTGGATGTGGAGAAGGTATTTCTACTGGTAGGAGAGACTAGGACCCTAGGGCACAGCCTCAGAGTGAAGGGACAACCCTTCAGAACTGAGATGAGGAGGAATTTCTTCAGCCAGAGCGTGGTTAATCTATGGAACTCATTGCTGCAGAAGGCTGTGGAGGCCAAGTTATTGAGTGTAGTTAAGACAGAGATAGATAGGTTGTTGATTTTCAAGGGTATCAACGGTTATGGAGAATGCAGTTGAGAAACATATCAACTACGATCAAATGGTGGAGGAGACACAATGGGCTGAATGGCCTAATTCTGCTCCTATATCTTAATGGTCGTATGGAATTGAACCTTAGCCTCCTGCCTCAGATGTAGGGACATCACCACTACATCACAAGGCCCCTCCCCTTCTCTTTAAACACTTGCAAAAGGTCCTTAAGGTAATTTTTATATTCCTGATTAGTTGACCCTCATTCTCTGTATTTTAACTTTTTAATCAACGTTTTCCATAGAATCCCTACAATGTGGAAACAGGCCCTTCGGCCCAACAAGTCCACACCGATCCTCAGAGCATCCCACCCAGACCCATATAACTCACCTAATCTACATATCCCTGAACACGAAGGGCAATTTGGCAAGGCCAATCCACCTAACCTGCACGTCTTTGGACTGTGGGAGGAAACCAGAGCACCCAGAGGAAACCCACGCAGACACAGGAAGAATGTGCAAACTCCACACAGACAGTCACCCAAGGGTGGAATTGAACCGGAGTCCCTAAGGCTGTGACACAGCAGTGCTAACCACTGAGCCACCATGCCACCCAATTGAGTGGGCGTTTGCTGAAATCTAAAATACGCCCAATCTTCAGACATCCTCTGCAATATTTAAAGTCTATTCTTTTAATCAAATAGTATTTTTAACCACCTTAGTAACACATGGAGTCTTTGTATGTCTTAGTATGTCTTCCCTGTTGAAAACATGTAATTTGAATGTAATGTATTTCTGTTGAACATTTTGAATTGTTTCATTAAGTATTTCCCACTGCTGTTTACCAGCATAGCTTTTAGTCTTTTTGCACAGTTAACCATAGCCTCATATTTATGTGAATTTTTTTTTAATTTCAAAATTCTTGTTTGTGCTTGGAGTATATCACTTTCAAATGTAATGTTGAAGTCAGTTGTATTATGATCGCTATTTCCCTGTGGACATACTAATTAACCTTGCCTCATAGCACAATGCGAGACTAAAACAACTTTATCTCTCATTGGTTCCACAATATATTACTGCAGAAGAACCTTGTGAAAACATTCTACAAATTGTCTTTCCATATCACCTTTTGTCAATTTGATTGGTTCTGCCTATTTGGTGATGAATGCTCATCATAACCTTTGCATTCCTTTTGTTACAAACACCAATAATTTCTTGTTTAATGCTCTGTCAATGGTATAATTATTGTTCAGGATCATATAAAACAATCCACCTGTATTTTCTGACCCTTGCTATTCCTTATTTCCAGCCATAACAATATGACTGTCTGATCCAGAATCCTTTCTCACTCAAGTCAGAGAGATGAACAGCATGGAAACAGACCTTTCCATCCAACTTGTCCATGCTGACCAGATGTGCTAAATTAGTCTAGTCCCATTTGCCAGCATTTAGCCCATTTTCCTCTAAATCCTTCCCATTCCTGTACCCATCTAAACGCTTTTTACGTGTTATAATCCCTCAAGTCATCCTTTGTTATCAGGTCTACCCCTCCTCCCTTTCCAGTTGGCTTTCCTCTTAGAATGTTGTGTACCCTGAAATAGTGTTTAGATGTAAACAATTTATCTCTATTTGTGCCACTGGATTTTTTTTTGAGAGATTGTTCATCTATTTTGTTGTGAATGCTCCACACATTCAGATCAAGTGACTTAAATTGTGTTTTCCTACTACTAATCCCAGCATGGACCTTGCACTGTTAAACTCTCAGTCTCTTTTTGTCTAATTCTGTTTGTCTTTACCCACATCAGCAGACTTTTCATTTGCCTCAACTCATATATTTGAATTTCTAAGTCTTCCTTGCACCTGAATGCTCCTCCCTTCCTGTTAGTTTAAAGACATTTCTCTAACCGTATTTGGTAGTACACCTTTGCATTTATGTTCTGTGTCCCTTTCTGTCACACTTTGATTGTCATGTCCTGTATCGCTACCCACCTAATTAATTACTTTGAACACTCACCAGATCCTGAATGCTCCCAAAAGCTTTAAAAAAGCAACACCTCATTCTGCCTTTGAATCAAATTCCCAAGTTAGTGTTCATTCCCATCCCAGTTGTGCCCCATTATTTGGGAATCAAGGATGAAGGGGAAAATGCAGGAAAATGGATATGAGGAATGTCGGATCAGCCAAGAACCAACTGAATGGTGGAGAAGGCTCAATGGGGCCGAATGGCCTACTCCTGTTCCTATTTCTTCTGGTCTTATCTTGACTCTGTGATTGCAAAACCCGTCTGCTTTTATAAAAGGCTGGTTACTCACTCCCGAATTGGAGCTGCTAAATTAGCTTGCTGTGCCCCAGTGATAAACACCTATTTGGGTAACCGTTTTCAATCTATGGGCTAATAACTACCACTGCGAGGCAGTTTCTGTTAATGTCAGCTTCATAATTAGAATGCAGTTTGAAATTTCAAGGCTAGAGTCAGATTGTTGAACAGGAGATAACCTGCACCAAATTCCAAAGGTAGCACGTTGTACCTTATCACAATTCATCCTCATTATCTGTGCCCTGTGTTCACCAGCTCTTTGCAAGAATGTAAGAATGTAGATTCTTGAATTTGATTCCCGAGTTTGCAAATTGGAATTCAATTCAGCAATGCAGCTGACACCGCCCTCTGTCCATCAGGATTAACTTGCACTCCCTTGATTGTTTCTTTTTAAACTCAGAGCGTGGCACCATTCTGAAAACCCTCTCACTGGACAGCAAGAATTTGCGAGGTTGCTACTTGGAAGAGCTACAGCTGGTACCACCTGGCAAACAGGAGCCTATACGAAGCCTGCAGATCCTTCACAGCGATCGGTCTCTGTTTGTCGGCTTGAACGGGAGAGTATTGAAGATCCCACTGGAGCGATGCTTCTCCTACAAAACCGAAGCGTGAGTCTCCTGAATCAGCTGAGGTTGAATTTCCGTTTGCTTCCCCCTCCCCACTTCCACACCCTCCCTGTTGTCTCTGTCCCTACTGCTGCCCCCTGTCTGTGAATGAACTCAATTGTTTGCAACCTTGACATCCTGTTTGATTTTGAGCTATACCTCTGACCTCCATTGTCAAGAGTGTTAGAATGGCACCATGGTCGGCACAGACATGATGGGCCGAAGGTCCTGTTCCTGTGCTGTACTGGTCTATGTTCTATATTCACACCTATTTCCATCTCTGTGGCGTTACCTACTTCCATCCTGCCTTAGCTCATACGCTGCTAAAACCAATATCACATCGTTGTTACCTCCAGACTCAATCATTCTAACACTCTCCTCATTGACATACCATCTCCACCGCTCACAAACTTGAGCTCATACAACGTCTGCTGCTTGTATCCAACACACACTGAGTCCTGTTCACCTGCCATTGCAGAATTCACTAACTTGCACTGTCTCCTTTTGGTGTGATGCCTTGATTTTAAACTTATTATCCATGTCTTCAAATCCGTCCATTGTCTTGGCCACCCAGTCTCTTTTGCCCAGACAGTTCTCCAACAACTCTGAGCTTTTGTTTATCCCTGATTCCCATTATTCCACCATTGGCAGCCTGTACCTTCCGTATGCCAGGCTGTGATCTCTGCCTGACCTGTCTGCCTCTCTATCCCTCCTTTTAGAGGCTTCTTAAAACCTGCTTTGCCATTGAGCCTTTGGTCGTCTGCCCTTGTATTGCCTTCATTTGCTTGTCATCAGATTACACTCTGGTAGAGCGTTGTGTTGCAGGCACTATATAAATGCAAGCTGCCATTGTTGTTTTGCTGTTGATAGGTAAATGTAGTGAAATATATTTCAGAGCCAAATGTTGGGAAGAGAGGCGAGCAGTGTAGAGACTTTGATGAACATTATGCAGGCAGGAGAGACAGTGAAAAGTAGCAGGTTTAGTGGGCTTGTGAGATGTTTTCTGAGAAGCCCCTGAAAATGGGGATAAATGTGTTTGAAGGGTTTGCAAACAACATCAGAGTGGGTGTGAGAAACGGGATAATGCTAGACATGGAATACCAAAGCTCACCAACCAGGAGGTGAAGTGAAACAAACACTGAGAACTACTGGAGAAACTCAGCAGGTCTCGCTGCTTCTGTGGAGAGAAGAACAGTGTTAATGTTTCGAGTCTGGTATGACTCTTCTTCAAAGTTCTTCTTCTGAGGGTTTCTGAAGAAGAGTCATACTGGGCTTGAAATGTTAATTCTGCTACTCTCTCCACAGATGCGGCCAGTCCTGCTGAGTTTCTCCAGCACTTCTCTGTGCTTGTTTCAGATTTCCAGTATCTGCAGTATTTTGCAATTATTTCGTAAGAGATACAATGATGTGAGTTATGTCACCAATTGGAAACTTTAGCAGAATGTGGTTTGGAACCATGAAGACACACCTTTTATTCATTCATGAGTTGGTATTTATTCCCCATTCCTATGAGGTGTTGTATTTTGATAGAGCAAATCAGGGCAGGACTTAATACTTAATAGCATGGTACTTGGGCATGTTGCCAACTAAAGAGACCTTGGGGTGCAAGTTCATCGTTCCTTGAAGGTGGTATCATAGGTCGACAAGGTAGTGAAGAAAGCATTTGGTACACTTGCCTTCATTGGTCAGTGCATTGAGTGTAGGAGTTGGGAGGTCATGTTGCAGCTGTACAGGACATTGGTGAGGCCACTTTTGGAATACTGTATGCAAGTCTGGTCTTCCTGCTATTGCAAAGATGTTGTTAAACTTGAAAGGGTTCGGAAAAGATTTACAAGGGTGTTGGTGGGCTTGGAAGGTTTGAGCTATTGGAAGGCTGGGGATATTTTCCCTGGAGAGTTGGAGGCTGAGGCATGACCTTGTAGAAGTTTATAAAATCATGAGGGGCATGGATAGGGTGAATAGCCAAGATTTTTCCCAGGATCAGGGAGTCCAAAGCGAGAGTGCATAGGTTTAGGGTGAGAGGGGAAAGATTTAAAAGGGAGCTGAGGGGCAATTTTTTGACACAGAGGGTGGTACATGTATGGAATGAATTGCTCGATGGAGTGGTGGAATCTGGTATATTTACACCATTTAAAAGGCATCTGGTGATGGCCTAATGGTATTATCACTGCACTGTTAATCTCGAGACCTAGATTATATTCTGGGGTTGTGGGTTTGAATCCCACCCTAGCCACTCGTGTAATTTAAATTCAATAAAAATATCTGGAATTAAGAGCCTAATGATGAGTGTGAATCGATTGTCAGAAAAAGCCCATCTGGTTTACTAAAGTCCTTCCTTGAGGGTAAGAAACTTACTTACATGTGACTCCAGACCCACAGCAATGTGGTTGACTCTGAACTGCCCTCTGGGCAACTAGGGATGGGCAATAAATGCTGCCTAGCCAGCAACACCCTCATCTGTTAATGAATTTTTAAGAAGTCTGGATGGGTACATGAATAGGAAAGGTTTAGAGGGATATGGACTGAATGCTGCTAAATGGGACTAGATTAATTTATGATATCTGGTCAGCATGGATTAGTCGGGCCGAAAGTTCTGTTTCAATGACTGTACCCTGAGAAAGATGGAGGTGAGTACCTTCTTGAACCACAGCAGCCCTTGGGATGAAGGTATACCCACAGTGCTGTCAGGGAGGGATTTCCAGGATCTTGACCCAGTGGCACTGAAGGAAAGGTGATATATTTCCAAGTCAGACACATAAGGCACACAGACGGAAGGTAAATGGCTTGGAGGGGAACTTGTTGCTGGTGGTGTTTCCACGTATCTGCTGCCTGTCTTTCTAAACATGGAGCTCAATTGCAACCTGTAATGAATCGCATCTCATCCCTGGTACATATTGGGTTAAACAAGATATGGCTGCCAATTATTTCAGTAGAAATTCAAACCAAATATGAGCTTGCCAGTCTGTGAAGAGATAATCCCTTTTGTCCTGAGATATTGTGGGACAGCTGGCATTTCTATAATGAAGTGGGAGCAGGGGGTGGAGTTAATCAGGAGAACGGTAGGTATCTCAAAGTTTACCTGGGGCTCAGTGATGTAAGTAAGGATTAAGTAGATTGCTGACGCCAGTGTGAGTCGTATTCCTAATCACTGTGCCAACAGGGACTGGTAAAGACAGCAGATGTCTTCACATTTACTTTCCCGACCTGTATTTGATATTCTGCTTCTACCAGTTGTGACTAGCCAACATGCCATGACTATTGCACTGAGCAGACACACAAACTAATCTGTGCACACAGAGGGAAGGTGCTATCTGTAGAAGGACACAGCATGGATCAACAGACTGTTTATACTTGAACGCAAGCACCGTTGCCAAAGCAATAGACATTGTAGAAAGATACAGCAGAGAAGCAGGCCATTCAGCCCATGATGCCTGTGCCAGCTTCTTGGGTGATGATCTGATTAGATCTCTGTCTGTTTAACCTTTCCCTGAATTATTTAAGCCCACACTGAGGGAAACAAACGAACGTGCATTTGTATAGCACATTACACACTCTCACCATCTCCAAAATTCCTTTTAAAACTGTAGGGACTGTAGGAAATAGAGTAACCAGTTTGTGCTCCACAAGGCCCCACAAACATTAATAACTAGATAATTGCAGCAGGTAATGTCTGACAATTGTAGCAGTTTTGATTGGCTTGCCAAGTCATTTTAGAGGGCAGCCAAGAGTCAACCACACCACTGTGGATCTGAAATTATATATCATCCGCTGTGATGGGGTTTGAGGCCCTGTCTGCAGGATATTTACCTGGGCTACTGGATTTCCTGTTCGCTGACATTGCCGCTGTGTCACCACCTCCCCTTAAAGCATTCACTCTGTTGCCTCTGAAGCTCAGTAATTCACCAAGTCTCCTTCAACAGCACATTCCCAAGCTGTGACCTCTACCTTCTAGAAAGACAAGGGCAGCAGATGCATGGGGACACCACCACACGCAAGTTCCCCTCCAAGTCACATACTTGGAAAGTTATTGCCGATCCTTCACTGTTGCTGGATCAAAATCCCTGGGATCCCTTCCTGAGGGCTCTGTGGGTGGCCCTAAAACCCAAGGCAACTTACCGTCACCTTCACCTGGCCAATTAAGGATGGGCAATAAATGCTGGCCCAGCCGGTGAGGCCTATATCCCATGAATGAATGAATTAGGAGCAGAAGTAGACTACTTGGTCCCTCAAACCTGCTCTACCATTCAATGGCTGACTTGCCCATGTTTTGAATTCCACCATAATTCTGTCTATCCACCATAACTTTGGATTCCCCTGCCTAACAAGAATCCATCTATTTGGACCTCAATCTAGAAATATTCTATTATTCATAAAGACACCGGAACTCTATTGTTCAAGGTGTCACATTTACTGTTGCACTGTGGTCAGGCTCCAAGCAGAAATGTACCAAGCTCCAGCCACATGGAGAACTGTAAAAAATATACTTGATGAATCCAACATTTTGAGTTTAATTTGTGATTATTTCAACTCATGGCAACCACTGGACACCATGACAACCTGCTGATTGAAGAATAAATATTGGCCATTTTAACAACTCCCTTTGACTCTTTCTTAAATAGTGCTGTGGGATATTTCAAGTACTTCTGGGGAGTAGGCATGTCCATATCTCATTCAGTACGCATCATCTCCCCTCTCAGTACTGAAGAAATTCCTCATAAGCTGAATCCTAAATTGCCTGCCCTTTGTTCTGAGGCTGTGTCCTCTGATTCTAAACCCCTTCCACAGGGTTAATATCTTTTCTGCATCTGCCCTGTCAATTCCTGTAAGAGCCTCATATATTTGAATGAAATCACCTGAGTTCTTTCAAACTCCAGAGAATATCGACCAAGTCTATTTAATCTTTACTCACCAGACCATCCCTTCATCCCAGGTGAACCCACACTGCATTCCTACTGTGGTTAGTATATCATTCCAAAACTGGACACAATACACCAGAATTCATCTCACCAAGGCTCTGTATAATTGCAATAAGACATCATACCCCTTTACTCAATTTCTTTTGTAATAAAGGTCAACACAACATTTGACTTAATTTCTGCATACAGTTATGGAGCTGTGTGAATAAGGACTCGCAGGTCCATTTCAGAAGTTCAATACTTGCAACCGAATTACTATTTAAGGAATAGTTTTCCTATTAAATTGAATAACCTCATATATTTCCCTGTCATTTTCTATCTGCCAATTGTTTTCTCATTCACTTAAGTCATTTCCACTCCCTTTAAATAATTTGTTCTATCAGGTGTTAAGTCCCTTAGATATTTCTCTAACTCCTCCAGCTCCACATCCCTCCTGAACTCTTTGTTCCTCCAATTCCGACCTCTCGCACATTCCCTTGTATGGGTGGGATATGGTTTGGTTTCTTTGTTATGTAATGCTTTGGAATGCTTCGCGATCGCATGTAATCAAGAAGACTATTGGATGTTATCCTTTATTACAAGAGGAATTGGACATAAAAGTAAGGACATTATGTTTCAGTTCTACAGGGTATTGATGGGACTACATCTCAAATACTGATTGCAGTTGTGGTCTCCTTATTCAAAGAAAGACAGAAATGCATTGGACACAGTTCTAGAGGTTTGCTAGATTGATATGAGAATGAACAAATGGTCTTATGAGAATAGTTTGGACAGGCTGGGCTTGTTTCCACTGGAGTCTAGAAGAGTGAAGGGTGATTTGATTAAAGTGTGCAAGATCCTGAATGATGAATGGTCCAGGCCCGAAATGTTGACTTTCCTGCTCCTCTGATGCTGCCTGACCTGCTGTGTACCTCCAGCTCCACACTGTGTTATCTCAAGATCCTGAACAGTCTTGACAAGGTGGATGTAGAAAAGATGTTTCCTGTTGTGGGTCAGCCCAGAACTAGGGATACTGTTTTATAGTTAGGAATTGCCCTTTCAGGACACAGATGATGAGAATTTTTTTTTATAATCTCGGCGTTCGTGTGGCTTTGGAATTCCCTGACTCAGAAAGAAGTGGAGGCAGGGGTCAGTGAACGCTTTGAAGAGAGAGGTGGATAGATTCTTGTTTGAGAGGGGAATCAAGGGCAATCTGAGTCAATGGGAGTGTGGACTTTGAAGCACACATAGATCAGCCATGGATCCCACTGATTGGTGGATCAGTTTTAAGGAGCTGAAAGGTTTATTTCCCCTCCTGTTTTGTATGATTGTACGTTTGATATCGACAATGCAGCACAAATGTAAGTTGTTGATTCTCCATATTCCCTCCTGCCCCAATAACCTTTCACTTCCTTGTTAATTAAGAATCTATCTCCCTGTGCCTCAATATATTGTCCACTATGTTCCTATATGCTCTCCCCACTTGAATAACTTACTGTACCAAGATGTTCAGTTGGCTCATTAATCCTGCAGCACACACTATCATCGAAAATAGCTGAAAGAACTTCAGATCTGCAGGAGCAAAGCAAAAGCTGAAGGCCCCGCACTGTTGCCCCCACGTTCTCCTTCCATCCTTCAGCTGCAGCTGCACTCTCCTGTACCTGAGCACACACTGATCCAATCAGAGGCCCTTTCCTGAGAGGTGTGACTGCCTCCTGGAACAAAGCCCGTGGCAACTTTCGACTTTCTTGATGTGTCAGTGTCCATAGCTTGGTTTCGAACTCAATGTCTGAGCTCTTCAAACCACAACATTGACTGCAAACATGTTTGCTCTAACTGTATTGACATCCAGGAGCACCCACACCCTGCAGCTGTGACACATCACCTGCCCTGCAATCCTTCATATGATTTAAATAACTGCTTCATCATTTTATTCAATTAATTATTTTGCCTTCTTATATGTTATATTCATCATGACCAGTTCCTATATTATTTTCAATCTTGAGAGTAGGACAGACCATAGCCACTAACCAGATACTCATCAAATAACTAGCTTCTTTACCTATCATAGAGAAAGAACCAATTCCCACAGGGTGAACAAGTTAGAAAAAACAAAGCAAGCGTCTCATTTTTCTCTTGCCCAAACTCCCTTACTCGCCCAATTCAGAGCACTTTGCTCAATGTCGCACTCAGTGCTAAGTTGCATTGAAATATCTCTATTCATGTGCTCTGAGTTCTCTCAGTCCCAGGAACATACAAACCAGGTTAAGCTAGTTTCCTTAAAAAAACTAACTTCAGCTGCGCTCAAGCAGACCGCTAGGATACCCCTGCTTAAGCTTGGGTGAAATTTAGATTTTTAAGCAGCAAAATATTTAAATGTTACATGTGAATTAAATTAGATTATTAGAAAGAGATTTTAATTTCTCTTGGTTACCAAACTCTGGTCAAAATGGCACTCTGTTTTTGTGATATTGTTTGAGGGATAAATATTGACCAGGACACCAGGGCAAAATCCACTTCTCTTCTTTGAAGTAGCTTGTGGGATTTATCCGTTCACTGGTGAGATGGGAACGTTACTGGCTGGGCCAACATTTATTGCACCTCCCTAGTTGCTCCTTGAGAAGGTGGTGGTGAGCTGCCTTCTTGAACCGCTGCAGTCCATCTGCTGTAGGCTCTCCCGCAATGCCCTTATGGAAGGAATTCCAGGATTTTGACCAAGCAACACTGAAGGAATGCCAGGATGGTGAGTGGCTTGGAGGGGAACTTGCAGCTGGTACGATGGAAGTGAATCTTTTATATTCAACAATCAGTGGTAGGGAAATTGTTGGAGAAAATTATTAGAATTATAATTTAATTGCATTTGGTAAAAAATGGACTTATTAGGGATAGTCAGCAAGGTTTTATGTGGGAGAGATATTCTCTCACAAATTTGAGTTTTTTGAGCAAGTGATAAAGATGATTGATGAGGGTAAGGCAGTGGATGTTGTCTACATGGACTTTACTACAGCATTTGACACAGGCCCTAATGGTAGGTTTGTTCAGAAGATTAAGTCTTATGGGATCCACAGTGAGATGGTAAGTTGGATCCAAAATTGGCTTGGTCATAGAAGACAGAGGGTAGTTGTGAAGGAGTGTTTTTCTGACTGGAGGTCTATGACCAGTGGTGTTGGGATGTCTGTTGTTTGTAATATATATAAATGATTTGGATGAAAATGTACGAGGTCTGATCAGTAAGCTTGCAGATGACATGAAAATTGGTGGAGTTGTGGATGGAAATAAGGCTGTCAAAGGATACAGTAGGATTTAGATCAGTTGGAAAGTTAGGCAAAGAAATAGCAGATGGAGTTTAATCCGGACAAGTGTGAGGTGATGCATTTTGAGAAGTCAAATGCAAGAGGAAAGTAAATAGTAAATGGCAGGACCCTTAGGAGCATTGATATAGAGGGGTCTTGGGGTGCAAGTCCATGGCTCCCTAAAAGTGGCAACATAAACGAATAAGGTGGTAAAGAAGGCATGCAGCATGCTTGTCTTCATCTGTCAGGGAATTGAGTGCAAAAGTTGGTAAGTCATGTTGCAACTATATAAAACTTTAGTTCGACCACATTTGGAGTATTCTGTGCAGTTCTGGCCACCACACTATAGGAAGGATGTGGAGGCTTTGGAGAGGGTGCTAAAGAGGTTTATGTCAATGCTGCCTGGATTGAAGTCCACTAGCTGTGAGGAGAGGTTGGACAGGCTTGTATTATTTTTGCTGGAGCATCGGAGACTGAGAGGGTGACCTGACAGAGGTATATAAAATTATGAGAGGCATAGAACAGAATGGATAGCCTATTTCCGAGGGTGGAAATGTCAAATACTAGGGGGCATAGGTTTAAGGTGAGGATGAGAAAGTTTAGGGGAGATGTGTAAGGCAAGTTTTTTTTTACACAGAGGGTGGTAGGTGCCCAGAACGCGCTACCAGGAGAGGAGGTAGAAATAGACATGATAACAACACTTAAGAGGCATTTAGACAGATACATGAAGAGGCAGGGAATGGAGGGATACAGACCATGTTCAGGCAGATGGGATTAATTTAGAATGGCATCATGGTAGGCACAGACACGGTGGGCTGAAAGGCCTGTTCCTGTGCTATACTGTTCTATGTTCTATATGTTGTATGTTAGGATGGATGAGTAATGGTTGGCCTCGGTTTCCCGTGCCATAGAGAGTGTAAGCAAAATCAGGAAAAATTCTCACTAGATAAGAGACACAGGTGAATCCTGAGTGGAATATGTGGGAATATCAGGTCAAGACTCGTTGGGACTGAGCTAGCAATGTTGATGTTCCTGACCAGTTGGTCATGCCATTGGCAATTTGGTAAGTGGCCTCTACCTTTTGGCATACAGCCAACAATATAAATGGCCAGTGCCAACCGAATGGAGAAATGGATGGTAGAGTTGGCATGGCATTAAGAGAATAGTATGGAAACTTTCCAACGTGGGGAGCTGTTGCAATCTTTTGTTTGCCTGAACATTTGGGATGTGAGGAAATGGTGCCTACATCTGTGGATAATTAGGTGTTACCCAACTCTCTGTTTAGCCCGCTAATCTGTGACTCAGCTAGGTACAACACCGTTCAAACACAAATGCCTAGTGTCCACTGCACCACCTATTGAATCACAAATGCTCAAAATACTGTACTTGGAAAAAAAAATTACTTCCTTCCTGACCATCTTATCTCCTAAGTAGTATGATTATGTTCAATTAACACTTCACTTTTTGACAGTTCATATTAAATTATATTTTTCCTGGAAATTACTTGTCAAAATTCAATACCTCCTCTCAGCCAACTTGAATTCAGTTTCTCAATCCCTTAGGAGTTGGTACGAAATTTGAACATTCTAGAACCATTTCTTTCTTCACACTTTTACTTAATTGGCAGTCAATTCAAATCAAGACTTTTTTTCTCTCTTCTCTCATAAGTTCCCTTTGGACTCAGGAGTGCAGCTCTCTGTCTCTATTTACAGAATGATACCACGAATGAGGGATTTTAGATACAAGGAAAGATTAGAGAAATTGAGCTTATTTTCTGCTTGGAGCAGAGAAGATTAAGAGGTGACCTTACTGAGGGGCTAAAAATTATGAATTAATTTTGACAGGGTATCGAGGATATTCTGTTTGCAATAGTTAGTATGTCAGTAACTAAGGGCTCAATTTCAATCCTTTGAGCAAGACGGCTAGGAGTGAGACGAGGAGAAACTTTTTTACTTAGAGAGTTGTTAGGATTTGGAATGTGCTGCCTGGGAGATTAGTAGAGGTGACTTCCCTAGGAGCTTTCAAGAGAGGGCTGGATATTAATGAAAGATATATATGAAAAGTTAGAGGGCTATGGAGATAGTGCTGAGCCTTATTGATTTAAAATCTAGTCTTTGTGATTATACATTACAGTTCAGCTTTACTCTGTTGGTCTGTCTCTGCATCTGTGTTTGTTGGTGTGTGTGTGCGTGCGCGTGTGTGTATGTGTGTGCGTGTGTGTGTTTGTGTGTCAGGGTCTGTTTGTGTTAGTGTGTATGTATGTTGGTGCCAATGTCTGTCTGTGATTGTGTGTGTCTGTATGCCTGTGTGTCAGCATCTGAGCGTGTATATGTCTGTATATATGAGTGTCTGTATGTGTCCGAGTGTGAGTTTGTATGTCAGTGTTTGTGTGTGTGTCAGTGTCCATGTGTATGATTGTGTCTGTATCTGTTTGTGATTGTGTCTGCCCCTGTGAGTGTTGGTTTCAGTGTCGGTGTGTGTGTGTCCATGCGTCTGTGTATGTATGTGTGTATCGGTCCCCGTGTATTGGCATATGTGTGTGTTAGTGTAAAAGTTTGTGTGTGAGCATACATTTTTGAATGTGTCTTTGTGTCTCAGTGTGTGTTTGTTTTGGCAGTGTCTGTGTGTGATTGTGTATGTGTCCATGTGTGTATTGGTCTCTGTATGTATGTGTCTATTTGTATTGATATTTGTGTGTGTTGGCCCCTGGATGTGTGTATATCTCTGTGTGTATACATCAGTGTCTGAATGTGTGTGTGTGTGTGTGATTTTGTGTCTGTGTGAGTTTGTATGCGTCTGTGTGTGTGTGTGTGTGTGTGTGTGTGTGTCTGTCTGTCTGTCTGTCTGTGTATGGGTGTATATTAGTTTGTGTATGTTCATGTGTGTGCATATAGTGAGCCTATACAATTCCACGGAGATAAGCTGGACAATTAGACAGTTAGTCAATCCACATTAAAGAGTTATAAAACAAGAGTCCAGGGAGATAGAAGAAATTATGTTATGCAAAGAGTATAAATTGGGAAAGGTTGTGTATGTGTGTCTTTGTGTGTGTGTGTGTGTGTATGTGTTTGTTTATGTGTGTTTGTGTTTCTGTAGGTGTATCTGTGTGTGTGTGTATGTTTGTGTATGTGTGTGTGTTTGTGTATGTGTATCTGTGTTTGTGTATGTGTATCTGTGTGTGTGTGTGCATATTTGTTTGAGTGTGTGTGTGTGTTGGTGTGTGAGTGGGTGTGTGAGTGGGTGTGTGTGTGTGTGTGAGTGTGTGTATGTGAGTGTGTGTATGTCTGTGTGTGTGTGGTGTGTGTGTGTATGTGTGTGTGTATGTGTGTGAGTGGGTGTGTGAGTGTGTGTGTGGGTGTGTGAGTGTGTGTGTATGTGTTGGTGTGTGAATGGGTGTGTGAGTGTGTGTGTGTGTGGTATGTTTGAGTGTGTGTGTATATGTGTGTGTGTGTGTGTGTGTGAGTGTGTGTGTGAGTGTGCGTGTGTGCGTGTGCGTGTGAGTGTGTGTTGGTGGTGCGGAAGATTCTGTCTAATCCTCCTGTTTTGTGCTGAAGCTGGGATGGAGAGGTTGATTTGCTCTGCACTCGGCACAATGGCCCCCACCCTCCCTCTTTGAGTGCCCCTTCAGGCTGCTGGTGCAGGAGAACGTTGCTCTTTCTCCTTGCCTGGTGCCCACAGGCCAGCACTTGCAATGTGAGCACAGTCTCAGCTGTCGAGACTTGCTCTGAAGGAATGCCACTCGGCAAAGTGCCAGAGGTGCCAACAGTACCTGTGGGACTGCATCATTTACCAGGAGCTGACATCTTTGGGTAGGGGCAGAGTTTTTGTGAATGAAGTCTCGGTGACAAAGGAAGGTTTCTTTTTTCTCTCGTGTTGGTTTTGGCAACTGTGAGCAAAGTTGCTACAAAAGAGAAACAAGACCAGTGGAGCATGATCCCTAGATTTCATTAAGCAGCGAGGATGTGTGTGTGTACAGTTTGCACTATCATAGATGCTGTCCTTCAGATTGGAGCCGTAAGAGCAGGTTGTACTGTGAAACGACTGTGGGCAGGCTCATCACTGGAGATGGCAGCAGTGGGAACCACGTGAAGTGTTGGATGTGGAGCCTCAGTGCAACAAATGTGTTGGCACAACATTAAAGTGTAGTGTCCTAAATTGCAAAAGGTCTTTTTGTTCTGCTTTACCATTGCGTACTAGTGCCAACATCTGGAGACAACACTGTAGCAGATACCGTGAAGAAGCTCACTTTGATTTGTGATGCTTTCAAATGTTTCTAGAGAATTCTTGCACACTGTGCGATGGTTCTCAGATTCATGTGTGTGATAACAGCAGTCAACACTCGCTGTCAAAAAGAAAACCCTTGATTCCTGGCAGTTGAAGTGGTTAGAGATGATCTTTATGGCTGGCTAACATTTTGCTGGAGTTGTGATAAGCTCATATCAATCTTCAGAGTCTCACGCTTCATTCTTAGCTTGCTATATAGGCCCGTTTGGTAAACAGGACTTGCTGTTACTGTTGCCTTGGCTACCAAGCCAGATAGATGCACGCTATATTTGTGTGTGGCACTTGACGGCTATCAGTTTACCAGTCGGTGTTTAAGCCCATGCTTAATCATTCAGGATTCTTAATTGAGCTCCACTAAAATTTCATCGCATTCCTTCCTCACTTCAGTAAGAGTATTACACAGCCTTCCGCTCCATCTTCGAATCTTGCAATGCAGAAGGAGGCCATTCAGCCCATCCTTTTTATTCAGTTATGGGACATGCCCAATATTTATTGCACATGCCTATTTGCCCTTTGAGAAGGTGGTAGTGAGCTGCCTTCTTCAAGCATTGCAGTCCGTGTGTTGTAGGTAGACCCACATATTGTTAGGGAAGGAATTCCAGGAATTAGACCCAGTGACAGTGAAGGAATGGCAACATGTTTCCAAGTCAGAATAGCGAGTGGCTTGGAGAGGAACTCAAAGATGGTGATGTTCCCATGCATCTGTTGCCCTTGACCTTCTAGATGGAAGTGGTTGTGCGTTTGGAAGGTGCTGTCTGAGGATCTTTGGTGAATTTCTGCAGTGCATCTTGTAGATAGTACACACTGCTGTTACTGAGCATCGGTGGTGGATGCTTGTGGATATGGTGCAAAATAAGTGGGCTACTTTGTCCTGGATGGTGTCAAGCTTCTTGAGTGTTGTTGGAGCTGCACTCATCCAGGCAAGTGGGGAGTATTCCATTGCACTCTTGACTTGTGCCTTGTAGATGGTGGACAGGCTTTGAGGAGTCAGGAGGTGAGTTACTCACCGCTGTGTTCCTAGCCTCTGTCCTGCTTTCGTATGTGGTGAATCCAGTTGAGTTTCTGGTCAATGGTAACCCCCAGGATGTTGATAGTGGGGAATTCAGTGATGGTAACACCATTGCCTGTGAAAGGGCAATGATTAGAGATGTTTTGTTGTCCCTGCTTCAAAACAGCTTTCTAATTTGGCCCAGGCCTCCCTTGATTTTTATTAACATGTATTAATTCAAGCTTTCAGAAGGTTATTATTGAACCTGCTTCCAATGCATATCCCATTCCTTGTCTTTTGCCAGTCATCTTTAATGCGAATTTTCTGGTCACCAGCCTTCATTTATGTATGTCCTCATTTACTCTGTTAGAACCCCAGATAGTTTTGAACATCGCTGCTAACACTGTCCTAGAAACACAGAAAATAGGAGCAGGGGTTGGCCATTTGGCCCTTCGAGCCTGGTCCAACATTCAACTGATCATGGCTGATCATTCAACTCAGTTCCTGCTTTCTGCCCGTAAAATTTGATCCCTTTAGCCTCAAGAACCACATCTAATTCCTTCTTGAAAACATTCAATATTTTGTTCTCAGCCACTTTCTGTGGCAGAGCTCACTCCTCTCTGTGTGAAGACATCCCTCCTTAACTTCTCAGTTCTAAAGATCGCTATTCAGTTTCTCCACATAAAAATTCTCCAGTCTTCACACATAATTGCCCCTCACTGCGGTATCACTCTGATAAATTTCCTCAGCACTGAATCTTTGTTGTGTCCTTTGGTAAGGAGGACCTGAACAGGAAGGGAGGGGGATACAGAGCATAACATTGTGCTTTTTCGACAAGCACCCACATTCTACAGATTGATAATGGGAGCATTATCAACAATCACTTGATGCGGGGATCCTATTGGAAGTTAATTGGAGCCCCCTTTCCCCCTGACTGACTGGAGACCAGGATTCAAACGCTGCACCTCCCAATGTGGAGACACGAAGGATATGACCGAGTGTGAGGTGCCTGTATTGCTGAAAGAGAAGGGTCATTTGGAATTTCTGCCTCTGATCTCTGTTCAGGCCTGGAACATTGCATGTATATGGAACCATGTGAAGGCTTGGAGACTGAGCTTGGCTGCATTTGAAGACCCTATCAAAGGCTGAATGAGCTGACTGACCTGTGTGAAATAAAAACGGTCAGGTAGAGATGGGAGCAGTGACAGGAAAAACCACATCCAAGCGCAAAACCCTCATTTTCATTAAAGGTTGAATTTTGAACAGATGTATTGATGCAGTGTAATGGCAGAATCAGATACTGTGTGTTAAAGGCTCCACTGCACTTCATAAATCAACACATCTTCCGACTTACCCTGTCCAACACCACAGTGATCAAATTCGTTTCAGAGAAAATGCTTCTTGTTTCTATAAGGCAGGCAAGGAAGAGATTGTGAGTGTCCAAGGTGGGGAAGGGTCAAGGTAATGTGGTGGTTAAGTCACTGGTAACCTTGGCTAATAATACAAGGGTGTGTGAAAAAATGTCCCCTGGTTGTAGTTTGAGCATCGCCTGTTGTCAAAAGCAGACAGGGACTTACTAGATGGTCCATTGAGCTTCTTCCAACACACAACGAAGCATTGTGAAGTGTCATATTTCCCCACATGACTAGCAATGCAAAGTGAAGCAATTTCAGGCATTTTTCTGAAGAAGGGTCTAGGCCCGAAATGTCAGCCTTCCTGCTCCTCTGGTGCTTCTTGGCCTGCTGCATTCATCCAGCTCTACACCTTGTTATCTTGGACATTTCTTGGAATGGTCCTAAACTGTGGCATCCTTTATGTTGGCTTATTGCCACTGTGCCAGTGAGGAGATAACAGAAGAGGAGAAAACAGTTATTCTGTAGGTTTATTTAGAACAGTAGAAATGATTTACACCCATGCATTCTCTCTTAAAATGAGCTTGGATCACTTTAGCCTTGTCTGTCTTTAGTGTTCCACAGTTTGTCATCCAGTTCCCTATTTCTATTGTAGATATTTTCTAATGAACCTGTTCAGATGCATTGTGACACACCTCTGGAAGAGGTGAGACTTGAACCTAGGCCTTCTAGCCTAGAGATAGGGACACAACCACCGCACCACAAGTCGTACTCCTGTTCTATCATTCCCCTGTCTCCTGATAGGCTCCTATTCATGCTATCTCTCCCTCTCCTGCCTACATCAATTCTCTTTGTCCTTTTGTTCCCATCGTGTGGTCTCAGTGTGATGGATGCAGCTGTTCAGCTCACCAAATGGAACTGACTACTCTACAGCAAGATTATCACTGAGTCTTTTCTGAAAACAGTCAGAGAGGATGGAAGGAAGGGTCAGGTGAATAGCTTTGTCCCATCAGCCAGACTCTGTTTCCCTTCGTACTAAGCTACGTGGGTCCTTCCACTCTGCCTTATTCACAAAAACACAAGAAACAGGAGCAGGAGTACACAATTTGGCCCATCTAGCCTGCCCCACCAATCAACACGGTCATGGCTAGTCTTGGACTTCAACGCTGTATTGTAAAATGTCACCATAATCCCAGGGCTGCTCTGTCATTACAGACGGACGACTGGTGATTGGTTTAACCTGAGGGTCACCACACCTCAGGTGGTGGGGAGAGGTTAAGAAGGATCATGCTTCATGGTAATCTCAGCTCGTGCAAGGATTGAACCCATGCTGTTGGTATCACTGTGTGTCGCGAACCAGCTATTCAGCCAACTGAACTAACCAACCCACTTCAGTGCCACAGTACCCGTGGATTCCCTGGGAGACCAGAAATCTGTCTGTGCCAGACTTAAATATACCCAATGATGGAGCATCCTTAATCTTCCGGGGTAGAGAATTCCAAAGATTTGCAACCCTTTGAACAAATTAATTTCCCCTCATCTCAGCGCTAAACTGGATAAAACAGTAGGTGAAAAATGGGAGACTTTCAAAAGAGAGATGAATAGGGTGCAAGCTAAGTACATATGCATAAGAAATAAATATGGGCTATCCAAAGCTAGAGTAGTCTGGATGACTAAGGATATTGATGAGAAAATGAGGAAGAGAAAGGAAGTGCACAGGAATGATTAAAAGCAATAGAAGTCAGGAAGAGTATCTCAAATGCAGGAGAGAGACTAGAATAGAACAGAATGGAGCAGAACAGAATGGAATAGAATAATTGTTGTCACAAATACTCAATGGGTATAGTGAAAAGTGTATACATCGCCAATTACAGAGCCGACTTAGATACAAAAGTACCGAGGCACAGCTTCTTTTGTTACAAGATTTGTTACAGAAATAAGATGTCCCACATTACACAAAAGTGTTCATTATCGCAGACCGTGCTGGCACTTAGCTTCCAGTCCACATTGGGCCCTGGCTCCACACCGCGCTAGTGACACGCCACACCAGGAAGCCCCTATGGGAGGAGGAAATTAAGAGGAAGTATGAGGAAAGGATGGCAGGCTGTGCTAAAACAGTTATTAGTGAGATGTTCTTCAAACATATTAATAGCAGAAGATGAGAGAAGGATAGAGTGGGACCCATTAGGAACAAGCAGGGTAATGCGGGGAGGCGATGGCCTAGTAGTATTATCACTGGACTGTTAATCCAGAGACCCAGATAAAGTTCTGGAGACCTGAGTTCAAATCCCACCGCGGCAGATGGTGGAATTAGCAGTCCAATGATGACCACGAATCCATTATCGATTGTCGGGAAAAAAACCCATCTGGTTTACTAATGTACTTGAGGGAAGGAAACTGCCATCCTTACCTGTTCTGGCCTACATGTGACTCCAGGCCCACAGCAATGTGGTTGACTCTCAACTGCCTTCTGGGCAATTAGGGATGGGAAATAAATGCTGCCTAGCCAGCGACACCCTCATCCTGTGAATTAATTTTAAAAAAATCAGATCACTGAAGCAAAGGGGACGGCAGAGATACTAAATGAGTATTTTGCTTCTGTCTTTACCAAATTAGAAAATGGTGACAAGGCCCAGTTGAAAATGTGGGCGTTGAGCAACTGAGCAGCAGCATGACAGATAAAGAAGAGGTGTTAAAAAGGCTGGTAGCACTCCAGGTAGAGAAGTCACCAGGCCCAGTGAAGATAAAGACCATTAGGTGTATGAGCAGAATTAGGCCATTCAGCTCATCGAGTCTTCTCTGTCATAGAAGATAGGCAACAGAGGGTAGGTACAGGGCATTTCTCAGTCTGGATACGAGTTGTAAACAGTGTTCCCAGAGGGCTGTGTTGGGACCCTTGCTTTTTCTGATTTATATGAACGATTTGCAGATGGGTGTTGAGGGCAAAATCTCTAAATTTTGTCAAGGGACTAAGCTGGGGCGAATAGTGAATTGTGAGGATATCGCTGAGCGACTTCAGAGGGACATTGACAAGTTGGCCAAATTAGCAGACAACTGCGAGATTAATTTCAATGCAGAGAATTGTGAGGTAATGTATTTTGGTAGAAGAAACATAGAGAGACAATACAGGCTCAATGGTACAACTTTGACAGGAGTACAGGAGCAGAGAGACCTTGGGGGCGAAGGTGGCCAGGCAACTTGAAGTTGTTAAGAAAGCTTATCGGATCCTTGGGTTTATAAATAGAGGCATTGAGTATAAAAGCAAGGAAGTGATGCTACACCTCTGCAAATCATCGGTCAGACCACATTTGGAGTATTGTGTTCAGTTCTGGGCACCTTATTTAAGGAAGGATGTTAACGCCCTGGAGAGAGTTCAAAGGAGATTTACTAGAATGACACTAGGAATGAGGGATTTTAGATACAAGGAAAGATTAGAGAAATTCTCCTTGGAACAAAGAAGATTAAGAGGTGACATTGTTGAGGTGTTCTAATTCATGAACAATTTTGACTGAGTAAAGAAGGATAGTCTGTTTCTAATAGCTGATCTGTCACAATTTCAAGCAAGAGAGCTAGGCGTGTGATAAGGAGCGTTGTTAGGATTTGGAATGCAGTGCCTGGAAGAGTGGTGGAGCTGGATTCTATAGGAGGTTTCAAGACAGACTTGGAGGTAAATTTGAAAGGGATGAATTGAGAGGGCTATGGAGACAGGGCTGGAGAATGGGACTGGCTGGGTAACTCTTTCAGGAGCTTGTACAGACACAATGGGTCAAATGGCTTCCTTCTGTACTGTAAAATCCTATGATTCTAAACAATTGCCCTGTTATCCTGAGGCTGTGTGTTCTAGATTCCATAACCAGTGAAAACAAGCTCCCAGTGTCTCCTTTGTCAGTGGGATTGCCTCTTATTCTTCTGAACACCAAAGAGTTTAGGTCAATTCATATGTCCCAGCCTCTTGTCTTAAGACAGCACCTCATCCCAGGGGGCAATCGAATGAATTTCGGTGGTCTGCCTCCAATGCAAATATATCCTTCTCAAATGTGGTGACTAAAACTGGACATGGTATTCCAGGTGTGGTCTCACACAGACTTGTGTACAATTGTAGCAAGAATCTTTACTGGATTTAACATCTCTGAAGCCCAACACAGTGACATGCCATAAATGGACATTTCGGCCTGGAGTTTATATTTATGTCTCAGTGAGGCGTGACGTTTGACCCTATAGATTTCTGGGTCAGTGATAAGAGTGCTACTCACTTAAATACAGCTGGGACAGAAAGGAAGATATCCATGTAAGTGAGTCCGAGCTAAACTGAGCTCAAATGCAGCTGATCTGCAATATTGCCAGAGATCTTCAGATTTTATCAGGGGCCCAAGAAACAATTCTACAAATCATTGTTCCTTTCAAATTCTACAAAATCTGAAAGCAAGAACAGCATTTATAAAGTGACATTAACACAGTGAAATACTGTCTCCCTAAGTGCACCTCCAGTAACAATGATCAAGCCAGATTTGATATGGATTTCGCATAAGGATATATTAGGACATTAGGCATGAAATACAGCAGGTGCTGGAGATCTGAAATACAAACAGAAAGTGCTGGAGAAACTCAGCAGGTCTCGCAGCATCTGTGGAGGGAGAAACAGACTTAACGTTTCAAGTCCAGTTCTTCGTAACTTGGATATTAAGATTGATGATTTGTGACCAAATATTTGATTAAAGAGCTAAGCTCTGAGGAGTTGCCTAAAGGAAAGAGAGAGATAAAGAAAGAAGGAGAGCGAGAGAGAGAGAAGCAGAGAGATGTAGGAAAAGAATATCAGAGCTTAGGGTCCAGGCATGTGAAAGTACAGCTTTCAGCGGTGAAACAGTTAAAACTGAAGATTCACAAGAGATCAAAATTGGAGGAGTACGGTTATTGAAGAGTGTTATAGAGATGGAAGAAATTGTAAAGATGGGGTTACAGGCAGGAATGAGTTCAAGGAGGGATTTGAAAAGAATGATGAAAGTCGTTGAAATCAATACAGTGCCAAACTGGGAGCTTTCAGGCACAGAGTGGTGTTGTGTGAGTGGGCCTACCAGAATTAAAACAAGAATTAAACATGTGTCTCAGGTTGCAGTTTCAGAGGCAGATGAAAATGGTGCCAAAAAAAAATTGTCAGTGAATAATTGTGACAAGAAAGGTAGCAAACCAGGTCAGGTTGACCTTATAGCTCCTACATCATCTGCCTGTTTCATCTACATCGCTCCTAATGCACTAAAAAGGTAAAGTTGACAAAATTATCGGACTCATCTTGTGTTTTCATTCCTGATTTCTCAACTCTTCTTGTGTTGCGTTCCTTGTTACTGACCTTTTGTCGTCATGGTGCTGCCCTGTGGATTGGGTCCTTTGATACAAACAAATATATCTTTAACCATTTGAAGATTTATTTAACAGATCTCTGGACCAGACAAATCACAGCTGCTGAAGAGGTTTTTAAAATTTTCTCTGTGATTAGAACATTTTACTTTGGTAATGGAATTTATACGATTTTTTTCTGTTGTTTAATTATTCATGGTGGTATCTGATTGGCAGAAATTGTCTGGGAGTGAGGGATCCTTACTGTGGCTGGGACCTGAGACAGAAGAGATGTACTACCATTGAAGACAGTTCCAACATGAGCCTGTGGAACCAGAACATCACAGAGTGTCCGGTATGAATACACCTACCTCAGATACTTTGCATCAATGTCACCTTGTCATATGAAAGATCTTATTAAACTGGAGAGGGTTCAGAAAAGATTTACCAGGATGTCGCCAGCAAAGGAGGGTTTGAGTTTTAAGGAGAGGCGGGACTTTTTTCACTGGAGCATAGGAGGTTGAGGGGTGACCTTATAGAGGTTTATAACATGATGAGGGGCACAGATAAGGTGAATAACAGGTGTCTTTTCCCTAGGGTGGGTGAATTCAAAACTAGGGGGCATATTTTTAAATTGAGAGAAGAAAGATTTTAAAAAGAAATGAGGGGCAACTTTTACACAGATGGTGGTTGGTGTATAGAATGAACTTCAGAGGAAGTGGTGAATGTGGGTACAGTTACAACAATTAAAAGACATTTGGATAAGAACAGGAATAAGAAATGTTTGGAGGGATATGGGCCAGGAGCAGGCAAGTGGGACTAGTTTAGTTTAGTATTATGGTTGGCATGGACTAGTTGAACCGAGGGGTCTGTTTCAGTGTTGAATGACTCTATGTCTATTTTTTTTGCTGTAACCAACAGGTACAGCTGTGATAAATACAGGTGGTGAAGAAGGCAGATGGTATGTTGACCTTCATAGTGAGAGGATTTGAGTACAGGAGCAAGGATGTTCTTGCTGCAATTATTTGGTGCCTTGGTGAGACCACATCCAGAATATTGAGTGCTGTTTTGGTCTCTTTATCTGAGGAAGGATGTTCTTGCAATGGAGGAAGTGCAACAAAGGTTTACCAGATTGATTCCTGGGACGTCAGGAGTGCCATAGGAAGAGAAACTGCATTGTTTAGGACTATATTCACTGGAGTTTAGAAGAATGAGGGAGGGGATCTCATAGGAACCTACAAAATTCCAACAGGCCTATACAGTGTAAATGCAGGAAGAGTGTTCCTGATGACTGGGGAGTGCAGAACCAGGGGTCACAGTCTAAGGATAAAGAGTAGGCCATTTAGGCCTGAGATGGAGAGAAATTTCTTCACCCAGAGAGATGTGAGCCTGTGGAATTCTCTGCCACAGGAAGCAGTTGAAGCCAAAACATTGAATGTTTTCAAGAAGGAATTAATTATAACTCTTAGGGCTAAAGAGATCAAAGGGTATGGGGTGAAAGCAGGAAGAGGATATTGAGTTTGATGATCAGCCATGATCGTAATGAATGGTAGAGCAGGCTCGAAGGGCCGATTGGTCTACTCCTCCTATTTTCTATTTTCTGAAGGAAATGAGATAGGCTGTCAAACCTTTTTGTCTTGCACTCATCAGAACAGATGAAAGAATGCCACATTTCATTAGGGGCAACAATTGTTTTAAAAACCAAAAGAACTGCGGATGCTGTAAATCAGGAACAAAAACAGAAGTTGCTGGAAAATCTCAGCAGGTCTGGCAGCATCTGTGAAGGAGAAAATCAGAGTTAACGTTTCGGGTCTGGTGACCCTTTCTCACAACAGAGGAAGAGTCACCGGACCCGAAGCGTTAACTCTGATTTTCTCTTCACAGATGCTGCCAGACCTGCTGAGATTTTCCAGCAATTTCTGTTTTTTTCATTCATGGCATGAGGGCATCATTGGCTAGGCCAGCATTTATTGCCCTTATCTAATTGCCCAGAAGGCAGTTAAGAGCCAACCACTTTGCTATGCGTCTGTAGCCACATGTAGGCCAGACCAGGAAAAAAATGACAGATTTCCTTCCCTGAAGGACATTAGTGAACCAGCTGGGATTTTATGACAATTGACTGTGGTTTCATGGTCAATAGTAGATTCTAAATTCCAATTCTTTTTATTGAATTCAAACTTCACCATCTGCCATCACAGGATTTGAACTTAGGTCTCCAGAACATTAACTGAGTTGTTGGTTTAATAGTCTATCAGTAATATCACTAGGCCATTGCCTCCCCATGGGGGATTAATACTCTCTGAGAAAAGGATGCTGATTGGTTGGCGAGTCGACTGGTCCGAGGTGTTGCAAAGGAGAATGCAGCAGGGAACATTGTGACCTGTACTTTTGTTTAATTAAGAAAAAGGCACAATGCCAGATAGGTTCCTTCTTACTGCACAGGACAGACTTTAGCCAGCATATTCATTCATGTTGTGAGCCCTGCTGATAATCTTAAATTGGTTGTTAGTGTAATCTTTAACACGTTCGGGATTACTGAGCAAGTGTTGTCCAATTATTGAGGCACATCGACACATGCATCATTTCTTTGAGATTTGCAAGCACAACTACTTTTGAACACTCAGCCTATTGCAAAAAAAAACCCAAAGAAATGGGTGCAAGGTGAAGAACTTTGAAAGCATATCATTTTTCTTCACCAAACTTCAAGTTCTGCCCAGCCAACTCCGCCCACCACCGCCGACGCAATTCCGCCCACAGCCGACGCCGCACGGCCCACCACCGACGCCGACGCCGCACGGCCCACCACTGACACCGACGTTGCTCTGCCCACCGCCTCCACAGCCAGCAGCTCCAGAGGAGACAGCAGCACCCAGCCCTGCCGAGTCTTCACCATCCCCCCAGACCTCCCCCTTACTGAGGACGAACGGTCAGTCCTCAGTAAAGGGCTCACCTTTGTCCCCCTCCACCCACACATCAACGAATACCGGTCACGCTTGGACATTGAACAGTATTTCCGTCACCTCCGCCTTCATGCTTACTTCTTCAACCGTGAGCCTAACCCTCCCTCTACTGACCCCTTCTCCCGCCTCCAACACACCCTGTCCTCCTGGACACCACCCCAAGGTCTCCTACCCTCCCTTGACCTCTTCATCTCCAACTGCCGTTGAGACATCAATCGCCTCAACCTCTCCACCCCTCTCACCCACTCCAACCTCTCCCCCGCAGAATGTGCAGCCCTCCGCACCCTCCGCTCCAATCCCAACCTCACCATAAAACCCGCGGACAAGGGAGGCGCAGTTGTAGTATGGCGCACTGACCTCTACATCGCCGAGGCCAGACGCCAACTCTCCGACACCTCCTCCTACCGCCCCCTTGATCATGACCCCACCCCCGACCACCAAACCATCATCTCCCAAACCATCCACAACCTCATCCCTCAGGTGACCTCCCACCCACAGCCTCCAACCTCATCGTTCCCCAACCCCGCACTGCCCGCTTCTATCTCCTTCCCAAAATCCACAAACCTGACTGCCCTGGTCGACCCATTGTCTCCGCCTGCTCCTGCCCCACCGAACTTATCTCCACCTATGTCGACTCCATTTTCTCCCCCTTGGTCCAGGAACTCCCTACCTACGTCCGTGACACCACCCACGCCCTCCACCTCCTCCAGAACTTCCAATTCCCCGGTCCCCAATGCCTCATCTTTACCATGGCTGTCCAGTCCCTATACACCTGCATTCCCCATACAGATGGCCTAAAGGCCCTCCGCTTCTTCCTGTCCCGCAGGCCCGACCAGTCCCCCTCCACTGACACCCTCATCTGCTTAGCCGAACTCGTCCTCACCCTCAACAACTTCTCTTTCAATTCCTACCACTTCCTACAGACAAAGGGGGTGACCATGGGTACCCGCATGGGCCCAAGCTACGCCTGCCTCTTTGTAGGTTACGTGGAACAATCCCTCTTCCGTACGTACACTGGCCCTAAACCCCATCTCTTCCTTCGTTACATTGATGACTGTATCGGCGCCGCCTCGTGCTCCCACGAGGAGCTCGAACAGTTCATCCACTTCACCAACACCTTCCACCCCAACCTTAAGTTTACCTGGACCTTCTCTAATACCTCTCTCTCCTTCCTGGACCTCTCTGTCTCCATCTCTGGCAACCACCTAGAAACCGATATTCATTTCAAGCCCACCGACTCCCACAGCTACCTAGAATACACTTCCTCCCACCCACCTTCCTGCAAAAATGCCATCCCCTATTCCCAATTCCTTCGCCTCCGCTGCATCTGCTCCCAGGATGAGGCATTCCACTCCCGAAAATCTCAGATGTCCTCGTTTTTCAAGGAACGTAACTTCCCCCACCTCCGTGGTCGAGAACGCCCTCAACTGTGTCTCCCACATTTCCCGCAACTCATCCCTCACACCCCGTCCATGCAATAAGAACCAAAAAAGAATCCCCCTCGTCCTCACGTACCACCCCACCAACCTCCGGATCCAATGCATCATCCTCCGACACTTCCGCCATCTGCAATCCGACCCCACCACCAAAGACATCTTTCCCTCCCCACCCTTATCTGCTTTCCGGAGGGACAACTCTCTCCGTGACTCCCTTGTCCACTCCACACTCCCCTCCAGCTCCACCACACCCGGCACTTTTCCCTGCAACCGCAGGAAGGGCTACACCTGCCCCTACACCTCTCCCCCATCCCAGGCCCCAAGAAGACTTTCCACATCAAGCAGATGTTCACCTGCACATCTGCTAATGTGGTATACTGCATCCGCTGTACCTGGTGTGGCCTCCTCTACATCGGGGAAACCAAGCGGAGGCTTGGGGACCGCTTTGCAGAATACCTACGCTCGGTTCGCACTAAGCAACTGCACCTCCCAGTCACGAATCATTTCAACTCCCCCTCCCGTTCCTCAGACGACATGTCCATCCTGGGCCTCCCGCAGTGCCACAACGATGCTACCCAAAGGTTGCAGGAACAGCAACTCATATTTCGCTTGGGAACCCTGCAGCCCAATAGTATCAATGTGGACTTCGCAAGCTTCAAAATCTCCCCTCCCCCCCCCACCGCATCCCAAAACCAGCCCAGCTTGTCCCCGCCTCCCTAACCTGTCTTTCCTCCCACCTATCCCCTCCTCCCACCTCAAGCCCCACCCCCATCTCCTACCGACTAACCTCATCCCGCCCCCTTGACCTGTCCGTCCTCCCTGGACTGACCTATCTCCTCCCTAACTCCCCACCTACACTCACCTTTACTGGCTCCATTCCCACCTCTTTGACCTGGCTGTCTCCTCTCCACCTATCTTCTCCTCTATCCATCTTCTAGCTGCCTCCCCTCTCTCCCTATTTATTTCAGAACCCCCTTCCCCTCCCCCATTTCTGAAGAAGGTTCTACGCCCAAAGCGTCAGCCTTCCAGCTCCTCTGATGCTGCTTGGCCTGCTGTGTTCATCCAGCTCTACACCTTGTTATCCCTGGCTATCATGCCTAGTTGTTCACTTCTGTCTGTCTTTTCTATCGAAGCATTGTCATGGCTTTGGAGTTGATTCAGAAAGAATACACTGGGATGGTGCCCAGGGTGAAGTTCTTCCGAGCCATGGAGAGACTGGAGAAACTGGCCTTTGTACAGCTGCTCAAAATGACGAAGGGTTTTTGTTGTGTTAAGTGAGGTGAAACTGTTACTGTTGAGAGAAAGATCGGTAACCAAGGGACACAGATTTAAGGGCCAGTGCAGAGATGATGAAGCATTTTCATAAAATGGTGAGGTGCTAATACCTGGACTGAATGAATACTAGAAGCAGATTCAATTGTGACTCTGGCCTCGCCAGAGAAGGCCATATCCTTTGAATAGATTTTAAAAAGTCAGAAGTCACACGACACCAGGTTATAGTCGAACAGGTTTAATTGAATTCACAAGCTTTTGGAATGCTGCTCCTTTGTCAGATGAAATCACTTCACTACACCCTGAAAGCTTGTGTTTTCAAATTTTAAAGGGGAAGCAATGGTCTGTTAATCCAGAGATCCGGATAACGTTCTGGGGACCTGGGTTCGAATCGCGTCATGGCAGATGGTGGAATTTGAATTCAATAAGTATCTGGAATTAAGAATTGAATGATGACCATGTATCCATCATCGATAAAAAAAACCCATCTGGTTCACTAATGTCCTTTAGGGAAGGAAACTGCCATCCTTACCTCGTTTGGCCTACATGTGACTCCAGACCCACAGCAATGTGGTTGACTCTTAACTGCCCTCTGGGCTATTAGGGATGGGCAATAAATGCTGCCTGCCCAGCGATGTCCTCATCCCATGAACGAATAACGAAAAATAAATAAACTTGTTGGAGTATAACCTGGTGTCGTGTGACTTCTGACTTTGTCCACCTCCAGTCTAACACCAACACCTCCACATCATTGATAAAAGAAAAGCTCACAAGAATTTAGTGGATATCTTGTGGGAAATGATGTGCAGAGCTGTGAAGGGAAAGGAGTGGACTAGGACTATTGGGACAGCCGACACTGATACAATAGGATGATTGGCCTCTTTCTTTACTATCACGTTCTTTCTTGTTAATTCTCTGTTGGCCTGACCTATTTCTTCCTGGGTTTTTCTCAACAACCGGGCTCTGCTGCATGTTAAATATACAGACAGCAACTGGAAGTGAACGGAATCATCTTTCAGGCTATATTTAGATAGCAAATTAAAAGTAAAGAATCTCTCACAACCACAGGATATCATGAAGCATTTTGCAGTCAATTAAGTCCTGTTGAAGTGTAATGTTCTTTAGGGAAGGAAACTGCCATCCTTACCTGGCCTGGCCTACAAGTGACTCCAGTCCCACAGCAATGTGGTTAACTCTTAACTACCATCCAGCAAGCTCTGACCTTGCCAGCACAGGCCACATTCCATGAAACAAACTATGTCCATCTTCCTTCTCACCTATCCGCTCCACCCTTACCCCGACCAGTCTCTACAACCCCCTACCTGCATCCACTTATCACCGTCCCACCTACCTTACACCCCAGCCCCATCACCCCACCATTTATTCCTGAGCTCCCTTCCCCCTCCCC
>NC_063338.1:90033438-90051301 GCF_021869965.1 Rhincodon typus | reverse complement strand
AGCCCCATCACCCCACCATTTATTCCTGAGCTCCCTTCCCCCTCCCCAATCCTGATGAAGAGTCCAGACCTGAAACGTCGACTTTCCTGCTTCTCAGTTGCTGCCTGAGCTGCCGTGCTCCCTCCATCTCCACATTTTGTTGATGCTGACTTCCAGCATCTACAGCCTTTTCTATCTCCAAAAGATAATGGAAGGAAGTTTTGCAACAAATCAGTGAACAACAAGATCCCTGAAGCATCCCTGAGATCCATGAGCAAATAGGACAAATGATGGTGAAAGTCTAGATTTGACATCTCATCCAGGAGGCAGCGCCTTTCTCTGCTGGAGTATTCACCTAGATTTTGTGGTCCAGTCTCCACAGTGAACTTGGAACCTCTAGCCTTGGAGAGGAGAGAGTTACCCACTGAGTCAAGAATGACACACTAAGTAAATGGCATAGAAAAGCAGACATTTTCGTATGTGTTATTCATTAATGTCAATGTTTTAAAAAGCTCACACTTGCATGCTAATATGACCTGTTTGCTGATTTTAAATAATATTTTAGTACTTTGGGCTTTAACAGATGGCTGGGTATTTACCTGTTCCCTGTTTTGATGGAACTGAAGAATTTGCTAACAGTCTCTTCAAAAAGTTAGGTTAAGAATTTTTTTTAAATCAGAAGCATGAAAATTCCTGATTTTTGACAAAAAATGTCTTCTCAGTATCAACTTCCCAAAGAAAGGCATGATTACATTGAAATGGTAGCCATGATGTGGTGTTGGACTGGGGTGGACAAAGTCAGAAGTCACATGGCACGAGGTTATAGTCCAACAGGTTTATTTGAAAACACAAGCTTTCGGATCGCTGCTCCTTCATCAGGCACCTGACGAAGGAGCAGTGCTTCGAAAGCTTGTGATTTCCAATAAACCTGTTGGACTATAACCTGGTGGTGTGTGACTTCTGACTACAGTAAAATGGTTAGGGGTTCATGTGGTGCAGTGATAGTGTCCCTGCCTCTGAGGTGGGGGGCCTGGGTTCAAGTCCCAGTCTGCTCCAGAGGTGTAAACAATGTTTTTGAACAGGTTGATTAGAAAATGTCCATTAACAAGCCCAAACCCCACCTTCAGGGTAAGGGGAAAGACATGGGACAATGCAGTTACTTATCAAAGATAATAATGTGACACAATGTTTAGTGTTGTGAGTTGGCATTGGTCACTGACAGATGCCATGATATTAAGTTGTGCCAATCATCTGGGCAGTGTGTAGCTCTAGTTTGTGCCAGTTTCCATTTCCCCATCATTCCTGTCCTCACTCACATTTCTAATTCATATCCATTTCAAAGCTCTTCCAACCCTGACATCCTCCACCATCTCTCCACTCCTCTATCCCCAGACGACTGTCTTTGCCTCACCATTGGGCAGCAGTGGCTTCAGCTGTTTTGGCCCAGAGCTCAGAATTCCTTTCTTAAACCTGTTGGCCTCCCTGTCCTTTTTTGAGAGCCATGTCTTTGACCAACTGATTGGTTCCCCTGCCTGAATATTGCTTCACCTGGCTCAGTCAGTCTTTGCCTAATTATACCTTGCAATCTTTCGCTGTGTTAAATGTGCTGTACAAATCCAAATTGTCGTATCACAATTGGGAGGAACATTTCAGAGGCAGTGCCATCCAGCTGTTGGTTTCAGAGAGGCCGGTGGTGTAGGGTTCCCATCTCTCCTTTCCAACACCATTGTTGCGTTGTAGGGCAAGGTGAGAGAATGGGAAGAGGTCAGTTTTTAACGGGTGCAGGCTTTATTCCCCCTTAAAAACACAGTGGTTCACGATATTGTGCTATGTTTCCAAACCTCCAGCTTAACATTGCCACTTTTGAAATTACGTTTGCTCCACCTAACTGTTGGCACTCTTTGATTCAGGTGAGAAACCTCACGATGGACGGTGAATTTGGGCCGTGGTCTCCATGGCAACTGTGCGAGCACACAGACAAAGAGGCCACGGGAACGTGCATGTGCCGCTCCAGGTCATGTGACAGCCCTGCCCCACGGTGCGGAGGTCACGAATGTGTCGGAGCCCGGATTGAGGTGGCCAATTGTTCAAGGTAAGAGAATGGAAGTGAGGTAGACCGACACGAGCCACGTGGTCACTTGTGATGCATGTGCCAAATATTTATTTCTCTAATCTATCACCTTGGTTCTCGCCAATGACCATCTCGACTCCCGGTCAGAAGGCTGTTGGCATAGGCACCACCCTAAGCCTTGACGTATCATAGTAGCACGGTACCCAAAAGAATGCCACATTGGCACAGGTGCCAATCTTTAGATGGGGCACTAAAACCTGAAGGCTAGCCCCATGGCATTGTTGAGAGTTCCCACCCTGAAAACTTATCTCTTCCAACCAATTCATCAGAAGTAAACAAACCCGACCTTCACCTTCAATCTAAGTAAAGTTAGATCACATGGGATTCAGGGAGAGCTTGCCACTTAGATACAAAATTGGCTTGATGGTGGGAGACAGATGGCGATGATGGAGGGTTGTTTTTTGGACTGGAGGCTTGTGACCAGCAGTGTTCCACAGGGATCAGTGCTGGGTCCACTTTTGTTTGTCATTTATATAAACCATTTTGGTGATAATTTAGGAAGCATGGTTAGTAGATTTGCTGATGACACCAAAATTGGTGGTATAGTGGACAGTGAAGAAAGTTATCTAAGATTACAAAGGGATCTTGATCAATTGGGCCAGTGGGCTGAGGAGTGGCAGATGGAGTTTAATTTGGATAAATGCAAGGTATTGCATTTTGGTAAAGGAAACAAGGTCAGGACTTGTACAGTTAATGGTAGGGCCTTGGGTAGTGCTGTCGAACAGCGAGGCCTAAGGGTTCAGGTACACAGTGCTTTGGAAGTTGCATCACAGGTACACAGGGTGATTAAGAAGGCATTTAACATGCTTGCCTTCATGGTCAGACCATTGAATTTAGGAATTGGGACGTCATGTTGAGGCTGTACAGGACGTTAGTGAGGCCACTTATTAAACTGGTGAGGGTTCAGAAAAGATTTAGCAGGATGGTGCCAAGACTGGAGGGTTTGAATTATAAGGAGAGGCTGGGACTTCTTTCACTGGAGCATAGGAGGTTGAGGGGTGACATTATAGAGGTGTATAAAATCACGAGGGGCATAGATAAGGTGAATAGCAAAGGTTTTTTCCCTAGGATGGAGGAGTTCAAAACTAGGGGCATATTTTTAAGGTGAGAGGAGGAAGATTTAAAAGGGACCTGAGGGGCAAATTTTTCACACAGAGGGTAGTTCACGTATGGAATGCACTGCCAATGGAAGTGGCAGATGCAGGCACAGTTACAAGATTTAAAAGACATCAGGAGAGGTATATGAATAGGAAAGGTTTAGAGGGATATGGGCCAAATGCAGGCAAGTGGGACTAGTTTAGTTTGGGATACTTGGTCAGTATGGACTAGTTGGACGAAGGGTCTGTTTCCGTGCTGTCTAACTTTATCACTCTATGACTCTAATTTTTGAGAACTTGAGATTAATCTTCCCATTCCAAGACAAGAGAGATTTGATTCCCCACAATGATTCGATGTCTGAAGGAATTTCAGCAGGGTCATTCCAGCTCTGTGTGCCGCCTTCACATCTTGGAAGGAGACTTGAGTACCTTCAGCCTCAGAGGACCTCCTCAAACAGTCGGACTCATTGCTGATGTTAACCATGTCCCGAGAGTCAACAGTGCAGTATAGTGCTGCAAGATTGGAGTCAATGTTATCTGAAATAATGTGACTGAGTAAAGGTCAAACCATATAGTTACAGCTAAAGGTGTCAGGAACTAGTGGAAGAAAGAGGAATATATTTTAAAAAAACAAATGACAGTATTGCAGTTTTATGGCATTTTTTCATGATTTGTGTACAAGAGCAGGGATGTACTGCTGCAGCTGTAAAATACTCTGGCCAGAGCGCATTTGGAATATTGTAAGCAGTTTTGGGCCCCGTTTACTGTTCTCAGAGGGGATCCAGAGGAGGTACACAAGAATGATCCTGTGGCGAAGGGCTTGTCATATGAGGAGCTGTTGAGGACTCTGGGTCTGTACTCAATGGAGTGAAGAAGGATGAGTGGGATCTGATTGAAACTTAAAGAGCACTGAGAGGCCTGGACAGAGTGGACATGGGGATGATGTTTCCACTGGTAGGAGAGACTAGGACCTGAGGGCACAACCTCAGAGTGAAGGGACCACCCTTTTGAACTGAGATGAGGAGGAATTTCTTTAGCCAAAGAGTGGCTAATCTGTGGAACTCATTGCCAAGAGGTCTGTGGAGACCAAGTCGTTGGGAGTTTTTAAGATGGAGATAGATAGGTTCTTGACTGGTAAGGGGATCAAGAGTTACAGAGAAATTTCTGAAGAAGGGTCTAGGCCTGAAACGTCAGCCTTCCTGCTCCTCTGATGCTGCTTGGCCTGCTGTGTTCATCTAGCTCTACACCTTGTTATCTTAGTTACAGAGAAAAGGCAGGTTGAGAAACATATCAGCCATGATTGAATGCAGATGTGATGGGCTGAAAGGCCTAATTCTGCTCCTATATCTTATGGTCTAATGGGCTTCAAATTTTCCTAAAGCATTTTACCTCCCATCATTGAAAGTTACAGAGCTGAAGGAGTTCATTTGGCCCATCCTTGCCATGTGAGAGAACTGTCCAGTTCAGCCAGCTCCCACTTCTTCCGATCCCAGGGCCTGACAAATGCTTCTCCTTCATGTATTTATTCAGATCCCTGTAGCAAATTAAAAACGGAATCATCTTGTAAGGTAGCACATTCCAAATTTGTCCAGCCTGCAGCAGGGAGAAACAAAGTGCTTTCTGAGGCGCAGTGCAAGAAACGTGACAGCCACTTTGTACACAGCAAGATCCTGCAAACAGTAATTTGACAACCCGTGAATCTCTTTTCGGTGATTCTGTTTAAAGGACAGATATGGAAAAGGTAACATCTCATCCAAAGGTGGCATTTTTCTGACAGTGCTGCAGTTCCCCATTGCTGGCATGGGGCATGTAGTGTCCAGTTAGGCTTGGACCTGTAACCTTTTCAGTGAGGAGCAGTATTCTTGTCAACTTGGCCAGAGTTGTGTGTGTGCGTGCCCGTGTGTGGGGTGCAGTGTGGTGGTGCTGGGTTGCAATCCAGCCTGGGCTAATGGAAAGGAGAATCATCACACTCTCCCTCTCACCGCCAGCTGGAAGGATCTGCATGCACTGTGCGGTTGGCGCAGTGTCAATTCAATTCAAACTGCCGACAATTTCGCTCTGATTGCTGCTAAATTTAGTCTTTCTCTAAGCTGTAAACCTGGCAGGTGTGAGATCTGGAAATGTCAGCCCTGGTGTCGTGGGGATGGGCTATGCTGTTATGAGACTGGGCACAACAAAGATATGCTGATCCCAACATTAACTCCTGCTGTACCTAACCTGGGCAACATGTCACCAACTGTGTCAAAAAGGGAGAACAGTTCCACGTGCCAGGATAAGCACACAGAATCCTGTTCATGGATGTAAGCTGCCAAGAAAATAAGTTACCAGACCCAAATGATTGCACAGTTCAAGGTGGTTAGGCTTCTGACAGTTCAGTTTATTGGACACCAGATGCCAATTTTATGATGTCATTGCATCTGCTTAAATGTGCACAATTTATACACGCATGCACACACACGCACACACACACATGCGTGTGCATACACACACATATGCACACTCACGCAAAACAGCACTAACACATGCACAAACACACATACAGTTAGAGACTCAAACATGCACACACAGACACTGTGCAGTCACACGCACACATACACAAACATGCACACACAAACATGCATACAGTTACACGCACACAGACACAAACATGCACACACTAACACATACAGTTACACGCTCACAGTCACAAACATGCACACACAAACACACATACAGTTACACGCACACAGTCACAAACATGCACACACAAACACACATACAGTTACACGCACATAGACACATATGCAGTCACACACACATAGACACATACAACATGGAAACAGACCCTTTGTTCCAACCAGTCCATGCTGAATATAATGCCAAACTAAACTGGTCCCACCTGCCTGCTCCTGGCCCATATCCCTCCAAACCTTGGTATATCCATCCAAATGTCTTTTAAACATTGCAATTGTACCCGTGTCCACTACTTCATTAGGAAGTTCATTCCACAAGTACCCCACCCTCTGTGTAAAAAATTTGCATCTTATGTCTTTTTTAAATCTCTCTCCTCTCACCTTAACAATGTACCCCCTAGTCTTGAACTTCCCACCTTAGGGAAAAGACAACTGCCATCAACTCCATCCATACCTCTCATTATTTTATAAACTTTTATCAGGTCACCTCTCAACCTCCTACGCTCGAGTGAAGAGCCCCACCCTATCCAGCCTTTCTTTATAACTCAAATCTTCTATATCCGGCAACACCCTGATAAATGTCTTCTGAACTCTCTCCAGCTTGATAATATTCATAGAATCCCTATAGTGTGGAAACAGGCCCTTCGACCCAACAAGTCCACACTGACCCTCAGAGCATTCCCACCCAGACCCATCCCCCTATAACCCAACTAATCTGCACATTCCTGAACACAATGGGCAATTTAGCATGGCCAATCCACCCAGCCTGCATGAGGAAACCGGAGCACACGGAGGAAACCCACGCAGACACGGGAGAACGTGCAAACTCCAAACAGACAGTTGCCCAAGGGTGGAATTGAACCTGGGTTTCTGGCACTGTGAGGCAGCAGTGCTGACCACTGAGCCACCTTTCTTCCTATAACTGGGCGACCAGAACTGCACACAGAACTACAATTGAGGCCACACCGATGTCCGATACAACCTCAACATAATGTCCCAACTCCTATACTCAAAGGACTGAGCAATGAAGGCAAGTGTACCAAGTGCCTTTTTAACCACCCTGTCCAAATGTGATGCAAACTTTAAAAAATTATGTACCTGCTCCCCAGGTCCCTCTGGTCTACTACAGTACCCAAGGCTCTCCCGTTAATTGTATAAACCCTACCCTTGTTTGTTGTACCAAAATGCAATACCTTGCAATTATCCAGATTGAACTCCATCTGCCAATTTTCAGCCCATTGACCCATTTGAGCCAGATCCCTCTGTAATCTTAGAAAACCTTCTTCACTGTATACTATGCCACTAATATTGATGTTGTCCACAAACTTACTAACCATGCCTCTATATTCTCATCCAAATCACTTATATAAATGACAAACTAAAGAGGATCCAAGTAGAGATCAGTGAGATTCAAGGAGGAAATCTGAGAGCTTATGGCTGAGGCAACTGGAAATATGAATACAAATGGCAGAGCAATGTGAATGGGTGACGCACAAGAGGCCATCATTGGAGGAATGCAGAGGGTTGCAGATAGAGGAGACTACAGGAATGGGGAGTGACAAGGCCATGGAGGGATCTGAAAACAAGAATAAGAACAATGTAGTGTGGATGAGGCAAATTTTGGATGACAAATAGCCAGACGATAGGACCACAGGAGATTTTTTATTCATAGAATCCCTACAGTGTGGAAACAGGCGCTTTGGCCCAACAAGTCCACACTGACCCTTGGAGCATCCCATCCAGATCCATCCCCCTAATCTACACATCCCTGAGCACTATGGGCAATTTAGCATGGCCAATCCATCTAACCCGCACATCTTTGGACTGTGGGAGGAAACCAGAGCAAACCCAAGCAGACACAGGGAGAATGTGCAAACTCCACACAGACAGTCGCCCGAGGGTGGAATCAAACCCAGGTCCCTGGTGCTGTGAGGCAACAGTGCTAACCACTGAGCCACCGTGCCGCCCTGATATTCTCTCCAAATCGGTGGCGGGACAGAGTTGGGGGAAGGCTGCATCTAATTCTAGTCACCTTACCCCTGAACCTCGGGATCCACTAACTAGCAAAGCAATTTGTATGTCACCAGGCCGTACTTTGAGCCCTTTGACATGGGGAAGCAAGACATCTCACTTTTGAGTGAAGACGGAGTCAAGTTACAGCTGAAATTAGAGCGTATTTGAGGCATGCATGTTGTTTGCAAATTATTGACAGTCTCCCACTTCAACTGCCCCTGTTAAATTTTCTGGATCATGTCTGGGAGTGTTTCTGCGTAGCCTCAGCTTTTGCAGCTTGTATCAGAAAAATTGACTCAGGGTGAGGTACACGTGGAGGTTTCCAGCTGCCGTAGAAAGGCAGACATTGATGTAAATAGTGTGTGCTCCCACAGTAGCCGTCGTTCACTCATTGCTGCTTCCCTGACATCAGCTGAGTCATGGTCTATCTATGATGTGAAGTCCCCTTTAAGGACAATAACTGAAGCCAGTGCTTTGGGTGAGATTGGCAAACCCTCAGCGTATCTCACTGCGTCTCCCTCTCGATTGCCCCTTGCTATACTCTGAACCATGTGGGTGAAAGGACAGAAGGTATTTCTTTTAAAAAAATTCTTAACCTCACCAAAGGATTGCAGTTCCCAGGGACATCACTGGCATCATTACTGTGTGTACTAGCAATAAATCTTATTGAGTGTAATCTGACCAGAGTCTACAGTTGGAACAGGATGAGGTAAGACCTGGAGAATGAATGGAAGTACTGCTGGCTGATGATAGACTGTTCCTGAGCTCTGCAACACAGGGTGCAGGCTGAATGCTGAAGAGTAAGTTCCAGTCTGTTGTTTATTCGCTGAGTGGTGGTCAGGGATTGTGCAGCACCAGCAGACCAGGCTTACCTAATGGTATTATCACTGGGCTAGTAATCCAGAGACCCAGGTAATGTTCTGAAGACCTGAGGTCTGAATCCTGACAGTGGAATTTGAACTCATTAAAAATCTGGAGTTAAGAGTGTAATGATGACCATGAAACCATTGCCAATTATAGAGTCATAGAGATGTACAGGATGGAAACAGACCCTTTGGTCCACCTCGTCCATGCCAAGCAGACATCCCAATCTGACTTCATCCCATTTGCCAGCATTTGGCCTATATCTCTCTAAACCCTTCCTATTCATGCACTCATCCCAGATGCCTTTTAAATGTTGTAATTGTACTGACCTCCATCACTTCCTATGGCAGCTCATTCCATACACGCACTGCCCCTCTGTGTGAAAAACTTGCCTGTTAGGTCCCTTTTAAATATTTCCCCTCTCACCTTGGAATTATACTCTCTATGTTTGGACTTCCCTACCCCAGGAAAAAGACCTTGGCTATTCACCCTATCCATGCTCCTCACAATTTTATAAACCTCTATAAGATCATCCTTCAGTCTCCGACACTCTCGGGAAAAGAGCCCCAGCCTACTCAGCCTCTCGAAAGGACTCATTTGAGCTGGTGTACAGAATATCTTTTCACTTGTGGTAGGAGTGCAAAACTAACGGTTACAAATATGACAGTCAGTAATAAATTAGAGGTCCAGGAGAAACCTCCTAAGTTAGAGTTTGGAATGTGGGACACACTCTCACAGTGAATGCTGAGTGAATAGCACAGGAATATTTAAGGGGAATATACAGAAGTGATACAGAAAGGAATAGCTGAATATAATATGGTAAGGGTAGATGAAGAAGGGTGAGACGTGCCTTATTGTCCTGGTTCACTAGCGTCTTATTGTTCTAGTTTATTCGGTTCACTAATGTCCTTAGGTGGTCTGGTCTCCATATGACTCCAGACTCACAGCAATGTGGCTGACTCTCAATAATAAATGCTGGTTTGGTCAGTGATGCCCACACGCTATAAATGAGTTTTTAATAAAGCATGGGAGGCGGATGCTGAATGGGTGCCAATACTGCCATGTGACATTAAGGGAAGCAATGAATTAACGTCCTCCCCTAACCTAGTTTTCAGCATCTATTCTGTGTGATTTTGTGATTGTGTGGGCATAAAGTCACAAATGATACACTAAGTGACTGTGACAAGGGTCCTTCCTCATCCAACATGACCTTTGACATGGTTGACCACAACATCCTCCTCCAATGCCTCTCCGCTGTTGACACACTGGCTAGCTGCTCCTAGCTGGTTCCATTCTTGACTATCCAAGAGAACCACTTTCAATGATTTCTGTCTCTGCTTCCCGATCATTACCTCTCGCACATCCAAGGATCTGTCCTCAGTGGCATCCTCATCTACACGCTTCCCTTCAATGATGTTATCTGGCAGCACAAGGTTAATTTCCACATGAAAGCCAAATACTGCAGATGGTGGAATCCCGAAACAGAACGTGATGTTTTGGCAGGAAGGATATTATTTAAATGGGGAAAGATGGCAGAAAACTGTGTAACAGAGGAATTTGGGGGTCCTTATGCAAGAATCATGAGCATCCACATTCAGTTGTAGAAAGGAAGGCAAATGAATTTTAGCCTTTATTCCAAACGGAATTGTGTATAAAAATAAGGAGGTCTTTCTATAACCACACAAGGCACTAGTTTGAACACAGCTGGAATTAACCTGATTGTGGACCCAACATTGACCCCTGCAAAACTCCAGTACTCACAGGATGCCATCCTGAAAAAGACCCCTATATCCATATGCTCTGCTTTCTGCCAGTCAGCTAATCCTCTACCCATGCCAATACCTTGCCCTTAACACCAAGGGCTGTTGTCTTATTTAGCAATCTCCTGCACTGCGCCTTGTCAAAGGCCTTTTGGAAATTAAAATAGATCACGCCCACTCGCTCTCCTTTGTCTAATTTACTCATTACCTCCTCAAAGAATTCTAACAGATTTGTCAGGTATGATCTCCCCTTGATAAAGCTCTGTTGACTTAGCCCTATTTTACCATGCACTTCCAAGTACTCTGTAATCTCATCCTTCATAATGAACTCTAAAATCTTATAAATTAGAGGAAGAATTTTTCTCTCTCATAGGATAATAAATCTGTGGGATTCTTTACCACAGAGGATTGTTGAGGCTGTATTGTTCTGTATGTTCAAAAATCTATTTGCCTCTGCCTTAAAATATTCAAGCAGTCTGCTTCTACTGCCTTTGCAAGAAGAGAGTTCCAAAGTTTCATGACCTTCTGAGATAATTTTGTTTTGCCTCATCTGTTGGATATTATTAAGCTGGAGAGGGTTCAGAAGAGATTTACCAGGATGTTGCCAGGTGTGGAAGGTTTGAGTTATAAAGAAGGGCTAGATAGACTGGGACTTTTTTCACTGGAGCGTAGGAGATTGAGAGCTGACCTTATAGAGGTTTATAAAATCATGAGGGGATTAATAGATAGGATTAATGGTAGGTGTCTTTTCCCTAGGGTGAGGGATGTCAAGATTAGGGGGTATATTTTTAAGGTGAGAGGAGAAAGATTTAAAAAAGACCTGAGGGGCAATTTTTTTACACAGAGAGTGATTCATGTGTGGAATGAACTTCCTGAGGAAGCGATGGATGTAAGCACAGTTACAACGTTTGAAAGACACTTAGTTAAGTACATGAATAGGAAAGGCTTGGGCAGATATGGGCCAGGAGAAGGCAGGTGTGACTGGTTTGGTTTGGGGTTATGTTTGGCATGGAATGTTTGGACCGAAGGGTCTGTCTCTGTGCTGTATGACTCTATGACTCTATGTCTGTTTTAAATGGACAGCCCGTAGTTTTTAAACAATGACCTCCCCCACACACGGTTCTTGATTCTCACATAACAAATATCTCCTCTCCACATTTACCCTGTCAGTACCCTTCGGGAACTCGCACGTTTCAATCAAATACCAAGTTAGCAGCGGAATTCCAGACCTTGGCAGCTGAAAACACAACCATTGCTGGTTGAGTAATAAAAATGAGGGATGCAAGAGAGGCACAAATTGGAGGAGAGCAGAAAACTCAGAGGGTTGTATTGCTGGAGGAGATTACAGATAGAGACAGAAGAGACTGTGGAGGAATTTGTGACGTGCATGAGAATTTTAAAATTTGAGGTGTCGTTCTGCCAGCAGGTCAACAACACATAGGTGATAGGCAAATGGGTCTGAGTATGAATCAGGATGTGGGGAGCAGGGTTTTGCAGGAGCTTAGGTTTACAGAGGTTGGTGGGAAGGGTGCAGGGCAAGGAAAAGCCAAGCAATGCCCTCATCGGAGGCAAGAGCACAGTACAAACGGCGTGTAAAATACCCTCATTGATAACCGATGGGCTGGAACTCAGGAGAAAGAAAAATAAATGCCATATGGCTTTTCATTCCGAATTGCAATGTTTTCTATCTGCAACAAGTCAGTCAGAAACACAGCGGTCACCTTTAATTAAAGCTACGCTGTGCATCTGCTGGTTGATTACTGTGTTGTGGCTGACACTGATCAGGTTACCACTTTTGAAGCAGTAATGGAATAAGTTAAAGAGCTTGACAAAAGTGAGTTGCCAAGAGAGGAACTTGAAATCTCCTCCTGCCTGCTTTGATCCTGGGCTAAAAGCTGCTGTTTTTCTTTGCCCAAGAGCTCTGTCATCTCTCGTACAGATGTGCATGAAGACATTCTCAGCCCGTTTCTCTCCATATCTCTTTGAGATAAGCTCGGCAAAGATGGAATGGAGCCTTGACTTGGCAGGGAATGACGTCTCACTGGGAAATCTCGGCTTTTGAATGAGTCCGTAAGGTGCAATTGAGCTTCACTTTCAGTGAAGTGATTGATAACCTGTCACAAGTGCAGGTACCTAAGGAGATTACAGAGACAGCTGTTTGCAAGCCTGAGATGGTATGGTTATCTTCTGGCTTGACGTATGGAGACGGGCTGGAGCCTGCCAACAGAAAATTGACAGAGGAGACACATTTGGCTCAGTTTCACTTCTCTTTAGTCATAGAGTCATACAGCACGGAAACAGACCCTTCCATGCCGACCATAATCCCAAACTAGACTAGCCCCATCTGCCTGCTTCTGGCCCATATCCCTCCAAACCTTTCCTATTCATGTGCTTAACTAAGTGTATTTCAAACTTCGTAACTATGCCTTCATCTTCAACTTGCTCAGGAAGATCATTTCACATGTGAACCACCCTCTTATGCAAAACATTTGATCTCTCTCCTCTCACCCTAAAAATATGCCCCCTAGTCTTGAAATCCCCCATCCTAGGGAAAAGTTACCTACCATTAACCCTATCCATACCCCTCATGATTTTATAAACCTCTGTGAGGTCATCTCTCAGCCTCCTATGCTCCTGTGAAATAAGTCCCAGCCTATCCAGCCTTTCTTTATAACTCAAACCTTCCATACGTGGCAACATCCTGGTAAATCTCTTCTGAACCTTTTTCAGCTTAATAATATCCTTCTGCTAACAGGGCATGTTTTTCCTTTTTGTTTGTGTGACTTCAGGATGTCCAACAGGACTTCATGTTCAATGAAGTACCTTTGAAATGCAGTCGCTCATGACATGCAGGAAACACAGCCACCAATTTTACACACAGCAAACTTCCACAAATAGCAAGGAGAGCCACAGTGCAGAAGGAAGCCATTTGGCCCATTATGGCTGCACTGGTTCTCTGAACATTTTAAATTAGTGCCTGTTGCTGCCTTCTCTCCATAATCCTGCATATGACCAGACCAGAAAATTATTCTCTATTTTTAATGATGTTGGTCAAGAAATAAATATTTTTCCAGGACATAACAGCAATCTCCCCTGACCTCCTTTAAAAGAATTCCTTAGGAGGGAACAAGTGGGGTCTCCGTCTAATGTCTTTCCAAAGATGCCACCTCAAACAATGAAAGTATCAGTCAAGGGATTTTTAAACTCTATTCCCAGGATGTAGGCATCACTGGCTGGGTTATGATTTATTGGCCATCCCACTTGCCCTGGTGAAGGTGTGCTGAGCAACCTACTTGAACCCATAGGGGTCACCCATAGTGCTGTTTGGGAGGGAGTTCCAGGATTTTGACCCAGTGGCAGTGAAGGAACGGCGATAAATTTCCAAGTCATGATGTTGAGCGGCCTTGAGGGGTGGGGGTGAGACTTGCAGGGATGGTGTTCCCATGTATCTGCAGCTGTTGTCCTAGGTGGTAGAGGATGCAGATTTGGAAGGTGCTGTCTAAGGAGGCCTGGTGAATTTCTGCTATGCCTCTTGTACATGGTACGCACTGCTGCCGCTGAACCTCAGTGGTCAAGGGAGTGGATGTTGAAAATGGTTGATGGATTGAAGCAGATGTCAGCACAGTCTCTGGAAGGTTTTTAAAGCTGCTGTGATATTCGGTTCAAGTTCTGTGCTCACTAAAGCAGTCTCACAGAACATGAGGGCCACATGGTAAGCGAGTAACGTCGCCTGTTTGACAAACTTGTTGTTCCTGATTTAAAATTGGAGATCAGCCGTATCAATTCTGGCAAGTCATTGGGCATTGACTTGGTGAGGTCTCCCTTTCAGGATTAATCTACACCAAAGCGACACTAAACACATAACATTCACATAGAAATGTATGAAGTAGGCCATTTGCCCCTCAAGCCTGCTCCCTGCTATTCAATAAAATTGTGCTTAGACATAATTCAAGATTCATAGAATCTCTACAGTTTGGAAGCAGGCCATTTGGCCCATCGAGTCCACACCAACCAGCCCACCCTATCTCTGTAACTCTGCATTTCCCATGGCTAATCCACTTAGCCTGCACATCCCTGGACACTATGGGCAATTTAGCATGACCAATCCACTTAACCCGCACATCTTTAGAAACTAGAGCAAACCCACGCAGACACAGGGAGAATGTGCAAACTCCGCACAGACAGTCACCCGAGGGTGGAATCGAACCCGGGTTCCTGGTGCTGGGAGGCAGCGGTGCTAACCACTGAGTCACCATGTGGTTGATTTGATTGTGAGCTCAACTCCACTTTGCTGCTTACTGTCCCCAAAACCCTTTGATTCCCTTGTCAATCAAGATCCTAGAGAGCACAAGGATCAGAGGGACCTTGGTATGCATGTCCACTGGCTCCTTCAGGTAGTGAGACAGGTAAGTAAAGCAGTTAGGATGGGATATGGGATACTTGCCTTTATTAGCTAAGACATAAAGTTTAACAGCAGGGAGGTTATGCTGGAACTGTATAAAATGTCGGTTAGGCCACAGCTAGATTATAGTATGCAGTTCTGGAATTGTGGGAGGGATATGATTACACTGGAGAGGGTACAGAGGAGATTCGCCAGGACATCTCTGAGCTGGAGAGTGTTAATTATGAATTGGATAGACAGGATTGTGAAGAAGCGTCACAGGACTCGAAAAGTTAAATCTGCCTTCTCTCCAAGATGCTGCCAGACCTGCTGAGTTTCTCCAGTGATTTCTGTTTTTGTTTCAGATTTCCAGCATCTGCAGTTCTTAGCTTTGTTTTGGGATGACCTGGGTTGTTTTCCTTGGAGCAGAGGACACTGAGGGTTGGGGGGGGGTGGAGGGGGTATATGATTAAGATTTATGAGGGGTGTGGGTAAGGTTGATATGAAGAGATATTTCCCCATGTACATTTCAATCCAGTCACTCCTCACTCACTCCAGTGAGAACAATGTCCAGTTAATCAAACCCTTCCTCATCAGATAACACATTTTCTCCAGGTATCAATCTGAACCACGTCCAGGCAAATACCCACCCTTCCTTAAATACACTGCTCTGTAAAAGTGGGCCTGCAAATATTTTCCTTTAAAAGCTGCCATTGATTCAGCTTGAGCTGCTTTTACTGACAGTGCATTCTGCACTGGACTGAGCCTCTACTAACCGAGAAGCAGCCAACTCATCGTCTTCAAGAAGGAGCAGAGAAGACAAGAGTGGATATGGGGTATCTCCCCCACAGCCCAATGCCTACAATTATTGCTACAAGGAGAGGGAACGGCAGTTTAGGTCAAATGGCATCGCTGTCTCATAGAGCTGGCAGAGCCATGCTGGGCTGTCCTTCATCCAGTCTGACCCGCACCTAATTCTAGGCTCAGTAATGCAATGGGTTCATCCGAGAACTTTCTTCTTAGCAAGTCACCAGCTTCATAGAATCCCTACAGTGTGGAAACAGGCCATTCTGCCCATCGAGTCTACACCGACCCTCTGGAGAGCGACCCACCCAGACCCACCCAGACCCACCTGTACTTACCCTATCTCTGTAACCCTGCATTTCCCATGGCTAAACCACCTAACCTGCACATCCCAGGACACTACGGGCAAATTAGCATGGCCAATCCACCTAGACTGCACATCTTTGGACTGTGGGAGGCAACCGGAGCACCAATGTGCATTGGTAAAATTGTTCCAATTTGGTGCCAGCTAACCTCTGTTCCTGCTCTTGGTGCTGTCTGTGCAGGGGATTTTCCTTGAAACCCTTCAATCTTGCCATAATGGCAGAGGTTACCATGAAGGTCCCTCCTTCTCAACCTCACCCCTTGCCTGAGGCTGTGATGACCCTTGAGTTAAACTCACCGTCAGTCGTCTCTCTATAATGAGAGAGCAGCCCTATGGTCCTCTGGCACTATGGCGACTTTACCATCAATGCTAACCCTTCAATCTTGTTTTGTGTCTGTGTTAAGGAATGGAGGTTGGACCAACTGGGCTTCCTGGGCTCCGTGCAGCACGACCTGTGGAATTGGGTTTCAGGTTCGGCAGCGGTCCTGCAGTAATCCCACTCCTCGCTATGGAGGGAGAGTGTGTGTCGGCCAGAGCAGGGAGGAGAGGTAAGCTTGATACATTGCAATCACCTCTTCCCAAATCACTGCATATTTCGGGAGGACGGACGGTATTTCAGATACATCGTGGAATTTGGCTCTTGTTTTTTTTCAATCCGACCTCTTTCTGCCTGTTATTGAGATTACTTGCTTTCCCTCCCACCACAGAATCCTGACTACTTTCTTTGGCTGAAAGAAAGAGAGAGGTGAAAGAGATAAAGAAAGAGAGAGAAGGATGAAAGAGATAGTAGGAACTGCAGATGCTGGAGAATCCGAGACAACAAGGTGCAGGGCTGGATGAACACAGCAGGCCAAGCAGCATCATAGGAGCAGAGAGGCTGACGTTTTGGGCCTAGACCCTTCATCAGAAATGGGGGAGGGGAAGGGGGTTCTGAAATAAATAGGGAGAGAGGGGGAGGCGGATAGAAGATGGATAGAGGAGAAGATAGGTGGAGAGGAAACAAACAGGTCGAAGAGGCGGGGATGGAGCCAGTAAAGGTGAGTGTAGGTGGGGAGTTGGGAAGGGGATAGGTCAGTCCAGGGAGGACGGACAGGTCAAGGGGGCGGGATGAGGTTAGTAGGTAGGAGATGGGGGTGCGGCTTGAGGTGGGAGGAGGGGATAGGTGGGAGGAAGAACAGGTTAGGGAGGCAGGGACGAGCTGGACTTGTTTTGGGATGCGGTAGCAGGAGGGGAGATTTTGAAGGTTGTGAAATCCACATTGATACCATTGGGCTGCAGTGTTCCCAAGCGAAATGTGAGTTGCTGTTCCTGCAACTTTTGGGTGGCATCGTTGTGGCACTGCAGGAGGCCCAGGATGGACATGTTGTCTGAAGAATGGGAGGTGGAGTTGAAATGGTTTGCGACTGGGAGGTGCAGTTGTTTATTGCGAACCGAGCGTAGGTGTTCTGCAAAGCGGTCCCTGAGCCTCTGCTTGGTTTCCCCCATGTAGAGGAGGCCACAACGGGTACAGCGGATGCAGTATACCACATTGGCAGATGTGCAGGTGAACATCTGCTTGATGTGGAAAGTCTTCTTGGGGCCTGGGATGGGGGTGAGGGAGGAGGTATGGGGGCAGGTGTAGCACTTCCTGCATTGCAGGGAAAAGTGCTGGGTGTGGTGGTGCTGGAGGGGAGTGTGGAGTGGACAAGGGAGTCACGGAGAGAGTTGTCCCTCCGGAAAGCAGATAAGGGTGGGGAGGGAAAGATGTCTTTGGTGGTGGGGTCGGATTGCAGATGGCGGAAGTGTCGGAGGATGATGC
>NC_063338.1:89996186-90028438 GCF_021869965.1 Rhincodon typus | reverse complement strand
GCCAGTAAAGGTGAGTGTAGGTAGGGAGTTAGGAAGGGGATAGGTCAGTCCAGGGAGGACGGACAGGTCAAGGGGGCGGGATGAGGTTGGTCGGTAGGAGATGGAGGTGCGGCTTGAGGTGGGAGGAGGGGATAGGTGGGAGGAAGAACAGGTTAGGGAGGCAGGGACGAGCTGGACTGGTTTTGGGATGCGGTGGGGGGAGGGGAGATTTTGAAACTTGTGAAATCCACATTGATACCATTGGGCTGCAGGGTTCCCAAGCGGAATATGAGTTGCTGTTCCTGCAACCTTCGGGTGGCATCGTTGTGGCACTGCAGGAGGCCCAGGATGGACATGTCGTCTGAGGAATGGGAGGGGGAGTTGAAATGGTTCGCGACTGGGAGGTGCAGTTGTTTATTGCGAACCGAGCGTAGGTGTTCTGCAAAGCGGTCCCCGAGCCTCCGCTTGGTTTCCCCGATGTAGAGGAAGCCACACCGGGTACAGCGGATGCAGTATACCACATTGGCAGATGTGCAGGTGAACATCTGCTTGATGTGGAAAGTCTTCTTGGGGCCTGGGATGGGGGTGAGGGAGGAGGTATGGGGGCAGGTGTAGCACTTCCTGCGGTTGCAGGGAAAAGTGCCGGGTGTGGTGGAGCTGGAGGGGAGTGTGGAGCGGACAAGGGAGTCACGGAGAGAGTTGTCCCTCCGGAAAGCAGATAAAGGTGGGGAGGGAAAGATGTCTTTGGTGGTGGGGTCGGATTGCAGATGGCGGAAGTGTCGGAGGATGATGCGTTGGATCCGGAGGTTGGTGGGGTGGTACGTGAGGACGAGGGGGATTCTTTTTTGGTTTTTATTGCGTGGACGGGGTGTGAGGGATGAGGTGCGGGAGATGTGGGAGACACGGTTGAGGGCGTTCTCGACCACCGAGGAGGGGAAGTTACGGTCCTTGAAAAACGAGGACAACTGAGATGTACGGGAGTGGAATGCCTCATCCTGGGAGCAGATGCGGCGGAGGCGAAGGAATTGGGAATAGGGGATAGCATTTTTGCAGGAAGGTGGGTGGGAGGAGGAGTATTCTAGGTAGCTGTGGGAGTCGGTGGGCTTGAAATGAATATCGGTTTCGAGGTGGTTGCCCGATATGGAGACAGAGAGGTCCAGGAAGGGGAGAGAGGTGTTAGAGATGGTCCAGGTAAACTTAAGGTTGGGGTGGAAGGTGTTAGTGAAGTGTATGAACTGTTCGAGCTCCTCGTGGGAGCACGAGGCGGCGCCGATACAGTCATCAATGTAACGGAGGAAGAGGTGGGGTTTAGGGCCGGTGTAGGTACGGAAGAGGGATTGTTCCACGTAACCTACAAAGAGGCAGGCGTAGCTTGGGCCCATGCGGGTACCCATGGCTACCCCCTTTGTCTTTAGGAAGTGGGAGGAATTGAAAGAGAAGTTGTTGAGGGTGAGGACAAATTCGGCTAAGCGGATGAGGGTGTCAGTGGAGGGGGACTGGTCGGGCCTGCGGGACAGGAAGAAGCGGAGGGCCTTTAGGCCATCTGTATGGGGAATGCTGGTGTAGAGGGACTGGACATCCATGGTAAAGATGAGGTATTGGGGACTGGGGAATTGGAAGTTCTGGAGGAGGTGGAGGGCATGGGTGGTGTCACAGACATAGGTAGGAAGTTCCTGGACCAAGGGGGAGAAAATGGAGTCCAGATAGTTGGAGATCAGTTCGGTGGGGCAGGAGCAGGCAGAGACAATGGGTCGACCAGGGCACTCAGGTTTGTGGATTTTGGGAAGGAGATAGAAGCGGGCGGTGCAGGGTTGGGGATTGATGAGGTTGGAGGCCGTGGGTGGGAGGTCACCTGAGGTGATGAGGTTGTGGATGGTTTGGGAGATGATGGTTTGGTGGTCGGGGGTGGGGTCATGATCAAGGGGGCAGTTGGAGGAGGTGTCGGAGAGTTGGCGTCTGGCCTCGGCAATGTAGAGGTCAGTGTGCAATACTACAACTGTGCCTCCCTTGTCCGCGGGTTTTATGGTGAGGTTGGGATTGGATCGGAGGAAGCGGAGGGCTGCATGTACTGCGGGGGAGAGGTTGGAGTGGGTGAGGGGGTGGAGAGGTTAAGGCGATTGATGTCACGATGGCAGTTGGAGATGAAGAGGTCGAGGGAGGGTAGGAGGCCTTGGGGTGGTGTCCAGGAGGAAGGGGTGTGTTGGAGGCGGGAGAAGCGGTCAGTAGAGGGAGGGTTAGGCTCACGGTTGAAGAAGTAAGCGTGGAGGCGGAGGCGGCGGAAAAACTGCTCTATGTCCAAACGTGACTGGTATTCGTTGATCTGTGGGTGGAGGGGGATAAGGATACAGAGACAGTGAAACAGATAAGGAAAAACCAAGAGATAAAAGAGATAAGGAAAAAGACGTAGGTTTGGAAGAGATAAGAGGAGAGAGGAGTTAAAGAGAGAGATGTGAAGGAGAAATAGAAAGTGAGAGAGAGATGATAGACGTAAGGAAAGAGAGAAAGGCAGAAGTGGGAAAGAGAGGAAGAAGAGGAGCAGAAAAAGAGAAGAGTTTGAAAGAGAGGAAGGGGGATAAAGAGGAATAAGGTGAGAGCCAGATGATGACAAAAGAGTGTTAAGGGCAAGAGAAGGAGGGAAAGAGGGAGGCAAAAGGGGAAAGGGAGAAGATAGAGAAGGAAAATAGGAAAACGGGAAAGAGAGGGCCAATAGAGGAAGAAAGGGGAGAAAGAGAGGAGAGAGGGAAGGAGGATGAAAGGGTGAGTGAGGGAGTAGAAAAGGAAATGAGAGAAGAAGGAAAGAAATGAAGTGAGAAATAGAAAGTAGAAAGTAAAAAAATAGAAAATAGAAGGTAGAAAGAAACAAGAATATTTCTGGTTATGTTAGGAGCGGTCACCCTCAGCTGCCTCATGCAATAGGACATTATTAGGCCATTAGTGACTGACAGGTTTCTTGACTGCGGAGGGTATTGATAATTCAATCCATGTCTTACCAAGTTGCAACTATCAGCTGGTTCGTTCTGCATTGTGCCCTTTTTAACCCAGTGAAAATGGAACTGTATAAATTAGTTGGTCTGAAGCAAGGTGGTGCTTGGGTGGGCTCCAAGGTGAGAAAAATTGGTCAATATTTCTTTCTCCTGATCATTCTGAATGACCGATGCCACCAGCAGCCGGTAAAGACTGGATCCCTGCTAATCTGCTACGATCCCTATCACGGCTTCCTGATGGATATGGAGAGACAGTCTTTGTTAAGGTAGCCATGATGTGGAGGTGCTGGTGTTGGACTGGGGTGGACAAAATCAGAAATCACATGACACCAGGTTATAGTCCAACAGGTTTATTTGAAATCACAAGCTTTCAGAGCGCTGCTCCTTTGTCACATGAAGACCTGATGAAGGAGCAGTGCTCTGAAAGATTGTGATTTCGTATAAACCTGGTGGACTATAACCTGGTGTGGTTTAACTTCTGACTTTAAGGCTGTGAAGAGTCTTTTTTTTATTCATTTGTGGGATGTGGGCATTGCTGGCTCAGCCAGCATTTATTGCCCATCCCTAGTTGCCCTTGAGAAGGTGGTGGTGAGCTGCCTTCTTGAACTGCTGCAGTCCTCCTGCTGCTGGTTGACCCACAATGCCCTTGGGGAGGGAATTCTGGGATTTTGACCCAGCGACAGTGAAGGAACGGCGATATATTTCCAAGTCATGATGGTGAGTGACTTGGAGGGGAACTTGGAGGTGGTAGTGTTCCCAAAAATCTGATGCCCTTGTCCTTCTAGATGGAAGTGATCGTGAGTTTGGAAGATGCTGTCTGGGGATCTTTGGTGAATTTCTGCAGTGCATCTTGTCGATAGTACACACTGCTGCTACTGAGCATCGGTGGAGGGAGTGAATGCTTGTGGATGTGGTGCCAATCAAGCGGGCTGCTTTGTCCTGGATGGTGTCAAGCTTCTTGAGTGTTGTTGGGGCTGCACTCATCCAGGCAAGTGGGGAGTATTCCATCACACTCCTGACATGGGCCTTGTAGATGGTGGACAGGCTTTGAGGAGTCAGGAGGTGAGTTACTCACTGCAGTCTTCCTAGCTTCTGGCCTGCACTTGTAGCCACCGTGTTTATGTGGTGAGTCCAGTTGAGTTTCTGGTCAATGATAACCCCCAGGATGTTGATAGTGGGGGATTCAGTGATGGTAACACCATTGAATATCAAGGGATGGTGACTGGCTTGTCTCTTGTTGGTGATGGTCATAGCCTGGCATTTGTGTGGCGCGAATGTCACTTGCCACTTGTCAGACCAAGCCTGGATATTGTCCAGATCTTGTTGCATGTGAACATGGACTGCTTCAATATCTGAGGAGTCACGAATGGTGCTGAACATTGTGCAATCATCGGCGAACATCCCACTTATGACCTTATGATGGAGGGAAGGTCATTGATGAAGCAGCTGAAGATGGTTGGGTCTAGGACACTACCCTGAGGAACTCCTGCAGAGATGTCCTGGAGCTGAGATGATTGACCTCCCACAACCATGACCATCTTCCTTTCGGAAGGGAAGAGTGAAGATAACTTCAGGAAGGGAAGAGGATAAACTAGAAAACCAATAAGGAACCAACTATTCTTCTCTATCTTTGGGCTCTATCCCCACCAATTGTTTATTCCTTACACCTTCCTCCTACCCTACCGTCTGCACAAAAACCAACATTTTCATAATTACCATCAGTTCTGAGGAAGGGCCACTGGATCTGAAACATTAGCTCTGATTTCTGTCCACAGATGTTACCAGATATGCTGAGCTTTTCCAGCAATTTCTGTTTTTGTTTCTGATTTACAGCATCCACAGTTGTTTTGTTTTTTTTATTTAGGAAATGATTCACACTTAAAGACAAGGAAGACCTCTGTTTCTATGGTGTTTTTTGTAATGTCAAGATGTCCCAAAGTGCTTTCCAGCCACTGAAGTTCCTTTTCAAGTGCTGACACAGTGAGAATGTTTTTGGTCATTCAAGCTTTTCTCCCTCCAGTGGCTTTCTATGGACTTGATGTAAACAGTTGCTAACAGAGTAGACCCCAACCTGGATAAATCACAGGGCCCTTGATCTTCCTGAAAACCCTTCAGTAAATCAGGACAGTATAGGTGTACCTGAAGCAATGCGCTACGAATAGCTACTGAGCATGTCCATTGGCAAGATGTCATGATGAATTCAGATCACATGGGACTGATGGAAGAAGGAACTACCAAACTGCTACTCTACAAGGTGTATGTTTATAGTTAATAAATGTTAATGTTTTCACTGGCATTCTGTCAATCCCACATCTGTTCCAGAGGAGATGGTGCTAATGCCACTGGACTAGTAATCCAAATGCCCAGAGTTTATGATCTAAGAATATGAGTTCAAATCCCACCACAGCAAGTGGTGACATTTGAAATTTTTTACTAAATCTGGAACTATCAGTAGACATAATAACAGAAGTAGGCCATTCAGCCCATTGAGTATGCTCCATTGTTCAATGAGATCATGGCTGATCTGATAATCCTCAACTCTACTTTCCTGCCTTTTCCTTATTACCCTTGATTTCCTTACTGATAAAAAGTATCTGTCTAATCCTTAACAGCCCAGCCTTGACATCCCTCTGTGCTAAAGAATTCCACAGATTCACTACCCTGTGAGAGAAGAAATTCCTCTTCATCCCTGTCGTAAATGAGGTGGCCCCTTATTCTGAGATTATGCCCTCTGGCCCTGGATTCTCAAGGGGAAATGATCTACCCTTCAAGTCTCCTAAAATCTTGCCTGTTTCAATTAGGTTGGTGCTCACTCTTCTAAACTCCAATGAGTAGAATGTCACCTACTTCAACCCCTCCTGCTCAGAAAATGCCTCCATTCCTGGAATTGAAAGCTGGTCTCAGTAATGGGAACTACAGAACTAATCATCCACAGCAGCGAAAACCCATCAGTCCCTTTGGAAAATAAACCTGCTGTCCTGATTTGGTCTGGCCTACATGTGACTCAAGCTCAGCAGCAATGTGGTTGGCACTGAGCGAGCCACTGGGTTCAAGAGCAATTAGGGATGGTTAGCAAGTGCTGGCCTTACCAGTGACACTCACATCCATGAAAGACTAAAGAAAATTAAAGGCCCTGGAGCTGCTCATGATATTCCTACAGACAGATCATTGACAAGAACTGGAAATCCTGGTGGATATTCAGTAACTCCTGAAAGAGGTGTAGAAATAACTGGAAACAATCAGTAGGTCACTGAGGCAACGACCACTCCTGCTTCACCACTGATGCCAAATGCCAACATTCACTGGGCGGATTTGAGGAAAAGAATTTTCACCCAGAGGATGGTGAGGGTCTGGAAAGTGCTGCCTGGGAGGGTAGTTGAGGCAGGAAACCTCACAACCTTTCAAAAAGAAAGGACTTGGATGAACGTTTGAAGCATTCGAGGCTATCGCATAGTGCGGGAAAGCTGAACTAGTGTCAATTTGGTGCAGCTGGGCTGGGCTGAAAGGCCTCTTCTGCATTGTATGTTTCTACGATTCTATATTTGCCGACCTCCCTCCCTCTCTCAAGCTGCACTTACTCACCCTCTCTCAAACCAGTCCTGGCCTACAGGCCACTTTTTGCTCTTCACCTCATCCAGCACTTGAGCAGAAAGCTTTCTTCTCTCGCAAGCTTCAACAACCGACGTTAATTGGACTGGAACATTCAGCCCACATCCCCCTGCTCAGCTGCTGTAAAATCTGCTGGTATTTCTAGCATTTTCTGTTCTTATTCCAGCTTCCCAGTATTCCTGTGAGCATAACCACACAATGATAGAATCCCAACAGTGTGGAGGTAGGCTATTTGGCCCATCGAGCTCACACCAACCCTCTGAGGAGCTTCTCACCCTATCCCTGTAGTCCTGCATTTCCCATGGCTTATCCACCTAACCAGCACATCTTTGGACTATGGGAGGAAACCCACACAGATACGTGGAGAATGTGCAGACTCCACACAGACTGTTGCCTGAGGCTGGAATCGAACCGGGGTCCCTGGTGCTGTGAGGCAGCAATGTTAAGCCACTGTGCCGTCCGGGTCAGGTCAGAGAACACTGCGCCTACTGCTGCCCATCTGACTAGATGTGAAAGTACACACAGACATGGGAAAGTCTAAGGTCTGCGATAAACAGAAAGCCGCCGCTGCCTGAGACACTGGTGTGCACTGTTGACTGTACAGTTCCTCTGAGTTGCTCAAAATACTAACAGAAACAGCAACTCAAAAGTAAAATACTATGGATGCTGGGAATTGGAAATAAAAGCAGCAAGTGATGGAAGTGCTCTGTGGAGAGAGATTAAAATGCTTCAATATTTCGGGCCAATGAACTTCCATTGGAACTGTCCTTGTGGAAGACTGTCGACCTGAAAATGTTAACTCAGTTTGTCGCCCTCCACAGCTGTTGCCTGACCTGTTGGGTGGTTGCCAGCATTATCTGTTTTCATTTTACATTTCCAGCATCCTGTAGTATTTTGCATTTTGCTGCAGTGTTTGATTTAGAAACATGTAGGAATGTTGGGCATGCTGCCTTAAGTTTAATTGGTGGCAGTGAACAGTGATTTGCTTTCCTCTGCATGTTTAAAAATCTTCCTTTGATGGGATCACACTTGGGGTGTGGTCAGGACAAGGTCACTCTCTGTATTGCAGCTACAGTGCTATTCTCCAACTAGAATCCCAAGCAGGCCATTCAGCCAACACTGACCATCTGAAGGGCATCCCACTCAGACCAATCCCCCTATTCTATAACCCTGCATTTCCCATGGCTAATCCACCCAGCCTGCACACTACAGGCAATGTAGCATGGCCAATCCACCCTAACCTGCACATTTCTGGACTGTGGGAGGAAACCAGAACAAACCCACACAAACAATTGCCCGATGTTGGAATCGAACCCAAGACCTTAGTGCTGTGAGGCAGTAGTGCTAGCCACTGTGCCACCCAAGGGCTATCCTCTGGCTGATGCCCCACAAGGTCTCATCCTTGTTTCTCTAATTCGTTTCTGCGAAGTGGGCATCGGCAGGTCAAGCCAGTTATTTATTGCCCATCCGTAATTTCCTTTGAGAAGGTGGCGTTGAGCTGCTTTCATGAATTGCTGCTTTCCACGGGAGGCAGCAGGTAGAGCTCCCACCCCCACCCCTCAACCCACCCACCCCCCGCCCTGTTATTTGGGAGGGAGTTCCAGGGTTTCGACCCAGCGACAGTGAGGGAGCAGGGATATATGTCGGGAAGGTGCGGTTTGGAGGCAAACTCGCAGGTAGTGCTGTGCCCGTGCATCTGCTGCCCCTTGTCTTTGCAGGTGGAGGAAGTGGCAGATTTGGGGGACAGTGTTGCAGAAGTCTTTGCGAGCCACTGTGGTCTGAGCTGACCCACTCTGTGTTGCCCCTTAGCCACCTCAACAACTTGTGTTCCAATGGTGCAGAGTAAAAGGGACTGGACACAGAGGCTATTGAATACACGAACATACAATGGAGGAGCAGGAGTAAGCCAGTTCTGAGGAAGGGTCACCGGACCCGAAATGTTAACTCTGCTTTTTCCTTCACAGATGCTGCCAGACCAGCTGAGCTTTTCCAGCAAATTTGTAAAGATTTGGATGTAGGAGTGGAAGGGTGGATTAGTAAGTTCGCGGACGATATGAAGGTGGGTCGCATTGTGGACAGTGCGGAGGGCTGTTCTAGGTTAAAAAGGGACACTGATAGGATGCAGCGCTGGGCTGAGAAGTGGCGGATGAAGTTTAACCCTGAAAAGTGTGAGGTGATTCAGTTTGGTAGGACAAACTTGAAAGCAGAATACAGGGTTAACGGAAAGATTCTTGGCAGTGTGGAGGAGCAGAGGGATCTCGGGGTTCATGTCCACAGTTCCCTGAGAGTTGCCTCCCAGGTGGATAGAGTTGTTAAGAAGGCGTATGGTGTGTTAGCTTTCATTAATAGAGGGATTGAGTTCAAGAGCCGTGAAGTTATGCTCCAGCTATACAAAAGCCTGGTTCGGCCACATCTGGAGTATTGTGTCCAGTTCTGGTCGCCTCGTTACAGGAAAGATATGGAAGTGTTGGAAAAGGTGCAGAGGAGATTTACCAGGATGTTGCCTGGAATGGAGGGAAGGTCTTATGAGGAAAGGTTGAGAGAGCTAGGGCTTTTCTCTTTAGAATGACAAAGGATGAGAGATGACTTGATAGAGGTGTACAAAATGATCAGCGGTATAGATAGAGTGGATAGCCAGAGACTTTTTCCTAGTAGCTAGGTGGAGGTAGCTATTACAAGGGGGCATATTGGATGATAGTATAAGGTAGGGGTGGAGGTTAGATAGACCTTAGGATTAGGGTAAATGTTCGGCACAACATCGTGGGCCGAACTGTGCTGTACTGTTCTATGTTCTGTGTTCTATTTGTTTTTGCAGGACACTCGGTCCTTTGACACTGCTCCAATGTTCCATAATGTCATGTTTGTCCTGATTACTCCACATTCCGCCTACAATGATAGCCTTTACTAGTTAATGATAGTCAAGAATCTATCAAACCCTAACTCTTTTTACTTCTCTCTTAAAAATATTCAAAAGCTGTGTTTCCACTGCCCCTTGAGGAAAAGCAGTCATGACCTTTCAGATCTAGTCATCTTTCTTGACCAGTCATTGATCCTCATTAAAGTTGACTTATTTCTTTTCAGATTTTGCAACGAGAACGCTGCTTGTTCGCTACCCATGTTTTGGTCCAGCTGGAGCCCATGGACTAGATGTAGTTCTGACTGTGGAGGAGGCATGCACGCGAGACAGAGAAGCTGTGAAAATGGCAATAACTGCCCAGGTTGTAATGTGGTACGTGTAAATGTCGGAAGACAGTGGAAAGCAACTCATCTGTCAGAGTGTAAATTACCCCCACACACTCTCAGTTTCCTCTGGTGCCTAAATTCCAACCTGTTGCACATGGGAGTTCACAACCAGACAGAGAACTCAGAGTCCAGAATACTTACCAAGGAGATAGACCACGAGAAAAGAAAGAAAGCCTTCATTTAGACATTTCTTGTGACATTACCAAGCTCTTTATGATTGATTGATTGATTGGTTTTGTGATTGATTGATTGTCACGTTTACCAAAATACAGTGAAGAGTTTTGTTTATGAGCGGTACAGCCAGATCATAGTAAGCAAAGGATGTATAGATCAAAAAGACATAGAGGCGTACAGGTTACATTGGAGTTCCATTATTTGAGGCTACAGCCCATTCAACAGTCTAATAACAGCCAGAAAGAAGCTGTTCCTGAACCTGCTTGTGCGTGTGTTTAGGCTTCTGTATCTTCTGCCCGACAGAAGAGGTTGTAGGAGACCATTACCGAGGAGCAATGGGTCTTTGAAGATGTTGGCTGCCTTTCTGTGGCAGTGAGCCATGTAAATAGAGTCCATGGATGGAAGGTTGACTTCTGTGATGGTCTGGGCTGTGCACACCCACTTCTGTAGTTTCTTACGGTCCTGGGCAGAGCAGTTGCTATACCAGACCGTTATGCACCCGGACAGTATGCTTTCAGTGGGGCATCCGTAGAAGGTGGTGAGGGACCTTATGGACATGCCAAATTTCCTGAGCTGCCTGAGGAAGAAGAGGCGTTGTTGTGCCTTCTTGGCTGTTATATTTACATGGGAAGTCCTGGACAGGTTGTCAGTTATCGTCACTCTGAGGAACTTGACGCTCTTCACTCTCTCAACCTCAGTTCCATTGATGTAGATGTGGCATGTTCTCCTCCTTTCTTTATGAAGTTGATGATCAGTTCTTTAGTTTTGCTGACGTTGAGAGACAGATTGTTTTCATTGCACCACGTCACGAAGCTCTCTATTTCCCTGCTGTAGTTTAACTCATTGTTGTCAGATATCAGTCCCACTATGGTGGTGTCGTCAGCGAACTTGTATTTGGCATTCATTCGGAATTTGACAACACAGTTGTAGGTGTACAGGGAGTACGTTGGGTCCTGAGGACACATCCTTGGGGGGCTCCAGTGTTGAGTGTTATTGTGGAGGAGGTGCAGTTCCCTATCCTCACTGATTGTGGCCTGTGGGTCAGAAAACTGAGGATCCAGTTGCAGAGGGAGGAGCTCAGACCAGGGTCATGCAGTTTTGAGATCGTCTGGAGGGGATAATGGTGTTGCAGGTGGAGCTGTAGTCAATGAGCGGGAGTCTGACATCGGTTTCTTTGATGTCCCGACGTTCCAGGGATAAGTGCAGGGTTAGGGATATGGCATCCTCTGTGGATCTGTTATGTCGGTAGGCAAACTGTAGGGGATCAGGGCAGGCTGAGAGACTGGAGTTGGTGTGGGCCATGACCAGCCTCTCGAAGCGCTTCATGATTATTGAGGTCAAAGGCCACTGGATACTAGTCATTAAGGCACATTGCATGTGCTTTCTTGGGTACAGGGATGATGGTGGTCTTCTTGAAGCAGGTAGAGACTTCAGCTTGTAGTAGAGAGAGGTTGAAGCAATGTAATTTGGAAATTAGTCACTGTTGGGTAATGAACTCAGTGTGTAATCTGGTTTGTGTATCGGTCTGGGAGATGTAAAAGAATTAAATCACTTCTTTACCCACTGGGGGCACAGATTTAAGTTCGTTGGTAAAATGTTTAGAGGGAACATGAGGACAATCTTTTTGAGCCAGCTTGTCGTCGGGTTCTGGAATTTACTGCCCAGTTCGGTACTGGAAGCAGAAATCCTCGACTCCATTGCAATAAACATGGATCGACACCTGAAGTGTTACAAGGCTGCAGGCCAGATGCTGGAAAGTGGGATTATAAGTCAGATACCTTAGAGACTTTTAAGCGGCTCTTGGATAGGCACATGGAGGATAGTAAAATGTAGGGTGTGCAGTGTAGATTGATCTTTGTATGATAATAGGTCGGCACAACACCATGGGCCGAAGGGCCTGTACTGTGCTGTTCTGTTCTATGTTCTATGTTCTATAATGGACGGCTAGTTTATTCAGCTGCACAGACACAATGGGCCGAATGGCCACTTCCTGTGCTGCAACTTTTCTATAGTTCTGCAGTCTCTTTTTTTCTCTCTCTTTCTCTTCACCTCATCCTCTTTCTGTCTTTCTTTATGCAAACTTCTGGGCATAATCTTGTTCGTAAGCTTTAATGAACCCGAGAAGTTTGTTCACAGGAGGAAGCAGTTCTTCTGTCAACACTTTCGGTTCTCGATTGCTTTCCTTGGATGGCGTTCTGGCTGAGTGATGCTTCACCTCTCAGCTGAGAGTTCTATGTGTTGCTTGCCCATTCCCAAATGGATTGTAACAGATATATGGAGCTCTGCAACACTTGCTAAGCAGCAAACACAGCCCCCCGTGTCTAGTGATGTCTTGTGCTAAGCCAAAGTTGAAAGTCTCAGGTTAGAAGTCCCTGCCTCTCTTCAATGAAAGTGAAAATGATACAAATTGAGAAGGAAATCAGAGAGAGAGGTCAGTTTGCAAGCCCATGGAGGTATTTCTATATTAAATCCACACATCTGCTCTGGGAAATCTTTACTATGTTCTGAAAAAAAGAAACAGAAATAAACTGGAGATCCTGGAAGACTTCCAAATGCATCAATTGTCAAAATGCGCAGGGTTGGTTAGCAAAGATTTCTGAGTGGAGACAATTTGATTCAAAAGGGAATTTTTTTTTAGGGACATTATTGCCTTAATCTTTTGTAAATTTGTTTTGACTTTTACTCCTTAAGGAGGCTGGAATGTGTTTGCATACAAATCACCTATAAGCAGACTTAGAAAAACAATCCTGCTTGTGAATCCGTATTCTAAAAGATATACAGTCCAACACAGAACAATTTAAAATTGGAAACAAATATGCATTGGGGGAAGGGATGGTAGCAAGCCACGAAGTATGTTTTCTTCAATGTCAATTTAAGATCTAAATCTTATTAATAAGTCTTGTGTCTGCATGTGCTTTGTGTTTACATAATTTAACCTCTAGTTCTCTGAGTTTCTTAAACTCCTGTCAACTTTTTCCCATAATAATTTCTGTGCCCACATTTACAACGGGGTTCATAGGATCCCTGCAGTGTGGAAATAGGCCCTTCGGCCCAACAAGTCCACACCGACCCTTGGAGCATCCACCCAGACCCATCCCCCTAACTTACATATTTCTGAACACTACGGGCAAATTAGCATGGCCAATCCACCTAGCCTGCACATCTTTGGACTGTGGAAGGAAACCGGAGCACCCAGAGGAAACCTGGAAAAGGTGCAGAGGGGTTTACCAGGATGTTGCCTGGAATGGAGGGAAGTTCTTACGAGGAAAGGTTGAGAGAGCTAGGGCTTTTCTCTTTAGGACGACAAAGGATGAGAGGTGACTTGATAGAGGTGTACAAAATGATCAGCGGTATAGATAGAGTGGACAGCCAGAGACTTTTTCCTAGGTGGAGGTAGCTATTACGAGGGGGCATAGTTTTAAAGTGAGTGGAGGTAGATATAGGAGAGACGTCAGAAGGAGTATCTTTACTCAGAGAGTGGTTGGGGCGTTGAATGCATTGCCGGAGAGGGCAGTGGAGTCGGCCTCATTAGGGGCATTTCAGTGGCTATTAAATAGGGATATGGATGATTGTATAAGGTAGGGGTGGATTTTAGATAGACTTTAGGATTAGGGTAAAAGTTCGGCACAACATCATGGGCCGAAGGGCCTGTACTGTGCTGTACAGTTCTATGTTCTATGTTCTAAACCCATGCAGACACAGGGAGAATGTGCAAACTCCACACAGACAGTCGCCCGAGGGTGGAATCAAACGCAGGTCCCTGGTGCTGTGAGGCAGCAGTGCTAACCACTGAGCCATTTGAGTTATCTGAGTGAATCCTTCAGTCCCTGCGTACTCACAATCTGCTTAAGTTGCTTAGAATCGTAGGACCAAACAGTACAGACTGCCAAAAATACACTACAACCTATGCTGATTCCACTTACCTGCACTAGGCTCATAGCCTTGAATGCTATAACACTTCAAGTTCTCATCCAAGTACTTTTTAAACATGGCAAATGATGGAATTTGAATTTTAAAAAATCTGGAATGAAGAGTCTAATGATGATCTTGAAACTTTCGTTGATTGTTGGAAAAACCCACCTGGCTCGCTAATGTCCTGTGGGGAAGGAAACTGCCATCCTTACCTGGTCTGGCCTACATGTGACTTCAGACCCACAACAATGTGGTTGGCTCTTAACTGCCCTCTGGGCAATTAGGTTCAACTATCCTCCCAGGCTCTGAAAATGTTGCACTCGGTATGTGAAAAATCTAATGCTCTAAGTCAAGATTAAATCAGAATTTATAATTGACTTATTTCACCATAAGTTCTTATGCTTATCCAATGACTTGTCTTTTGAGGCTTCTAATGCCTTCTTTATTCATATTTGAAGGCCTCTTCCAGGGCTTAGAGCTGGTGTTTTTTTTATTAACGGCTGCACATTGGTGAGATAAATTTTGATTGTAGTTACTGGAACTTGTGTACTGCTGAAAAAGACGTGCTATTGTAACTGTTTGTCTTAAATTAATCAGGACAAGAGTACCATGTTTCAAAGGAAGAAACAATTTATACTACCTGAGAAAAGATTGATTGGCAAGTCAACTGTGATTGGTTGAGGTGGTGCCATGGAGAATGCACCAGGGAACTATTGGCTCCCATTCATTTGTAATAAAAATGTAATGTCTTAACATGTTCCTTTTCTCTGCGAATGACAGGAATCTCCATAGTTTTTAGCAAGCATAAGTGAGTCACCTTAATTTTGAATGCGCAGTTTGTGTCTAATTTCTCTGAAGATGTCAATATAATTCAGCCAGCTATATAGATGAACTGATCTTGTAGTCCCCTCCACATTGTTCAGTTGTTTTGTACATCCTGTTATTTCATATGTAAACTATTTGTCAGTTTGTTTGACAAAACAGTCTAATGGAGGGAGGGACTATAGGTGATAAACTAGAATGTTACCAGGCAGAAGCAATGTCATGCTGTGTAGACACTAGAGAAGCTAGCATTGTTCATTTTAGATCTGAGAATGTCAAGGGGAGATTTAATTGTGGACTTCCAAATTATGAAGGGTTTCACTAGAGTAAATGGAGAGAACCGCTTTTACATGAGTCAGTAACTAGAGGACACAGATTTAAAGTTAGCAAACTTTCCTGAAATATGCAATATTATAAGGAGACAATAGCCTAGTGGTATTATTGCTAGACTATAATTCCAGAGACCCGGGTAATGTTTTGGGGACCAGGGTTCAAATCATGCCATGGTAATTTGAGTTCAATTAAAGGAAAAACCCTGGAATTAAGAGCCTAATGATTAATGTTGTTAATTTACAGGAAAAACCCATCTGGTTCTTTAGGGAGGGAAAATGTTGTCCTTACCTAGTTTGGCTTCCATGTAACTCCAGACCCACAGTAATGTGGTTGACTTTTAACCACCTTCTAGGCAGTGAGGGATAGGAAATAAATGATGGCCTAGCCAGCGATGCCTACATCCTGTAAATGAATAAAAGAAATTCTGAGAGGGCTTGATAAGATAGAAATTGACAAGATGTTTCCACAAGTGGGGGAATCTCAAACTTAGGGGACTTCATTACAGAATAAGGGGACACTCATTTAAAACTGAGATGGATGGAATTTCTTCTCTTAGAAGGTAGTAAGTACCTGGGAAGAGGGTTTTGAGCATAAGAGGGGTAATGACTCTCATTTGACTCTCACACTTTAAGTTGTCTAGTGCCTTGATCAGGCACCAAATGCCTTTGATGGGGTGTCTACTAGACCCCATGAACTGTATCCAAGTCTGTGTAAATGTTGGGAAGTGTGTCAAGGACAGTGGTTCCTTAGAATTTGGCTCTTGTTGCATGGTCTGGCCTTCGTGTGACTCCAGACCTAAAGTGATGCAGTTGACTTTTTTTTATTCATTTGTGGGATGTGGGTGTCGCTGGCTGGCCAGCATTTCTTGCCCATCCATAGATGCCCTCTTGACTCTTAACTGCCCTCTAGACAATCAGCGATGGGCAATAAATGCTGCTGTACCCAGTGATGTTCATATCCCATGAATAAACAACATATAGAGTCATAGATCACGAAAACCGACCCTTTGGTCCAACCAGTCCATGCCGAACTTAATACCCAGACTAACTAGTCCTCCCTGCCTGCTCCTGGCCCATATCTGTCCAAATATTTCCTGTTCTTGTACTTATCTAAGTGTGTTTTTAAACATTGTAACTGTGCCCACATCCATCACTTTCTCAGCAAATTCATGCATTAGCCATGGTAAATGGGGTTACAAGTATAGGGTGTGGGTTGGGTCTGGGTGGGATGCTCATCGGAGGGTCAGTGCGGACTCGACAGGCCAAATGGCCTCTGTTCGCACTGTAAGGGTTCTATGATTCTAGTTTGAGTGTGTTCAGACCTGAAGGCCCGTGAGAAGCAGCCCAATCTCTACATTCTCTGAGGCTCTTTCTGCTCGAGAAAGACAAAAAGAATGAGGGCGTAGATATCAAGTGACATGCAGCCGAAGTAAGGGCACTGTGAGAATAAACTTTCTCACACAGTGAGTTGTTGGGGTATGGAAAGCACTGACTGGAGATGTGGCAGAGGCAGATTCAGTTGAGAGGGGCATTGGATGGTTATTTGGATAGAAACGGTGTGCAGGAACATGGGGAAAAGGCAGGAAATTGGCATTGGGTAATTGAGCTGATGCAGGCATGATGGGCCAAATGGCCTCCTTCTGCACCAAAACAATTCTGTGATTCTTCTGTTAGCTGTGGGTTCGTAGAAAAACACTTACCTCGGATATTTTTAAAGTCGCACAGGGGGATTTTACTGCTCGGAGGCTTGTGCAGTTGGTTCAAGGAAGGCCGTCCCATGCTGTGGGCTAGGGTCAGCTAAGTGTCAGTTTTTCTGAATTCTTCACCAGGGCCTGTGAAGCACATCTGTTCAATATTCGCCTTTAATTGAGTTGTTATTTTTTCATAAAATATAACCCGTGTCGAATGGTTCGGTCTCTGACCAGGATGCAATGTTTCCAATCTGCTTTATGGGTGTCTCCAAATGCCTCACTGATTGTAATTGAAAGCACATTTCACACCTTCTAATCAAGCTTATGTTTTTTCTTTATCCATTTCATATGCTTAGGACTGCTAGCATTCAAAGGAGAAGGACTTTCTTTTCCCCTTCATTATGAAAGGTTTTCAAAATAATAATTATGAAGAGTGTTTCCTTCCTGAGGAGAAGCTGAAACTTTAGTCCTCCATGTTTTGGAATTTCCTAGGGACAGCAGAAACTTGAAAAAGCTTTTCCTCACACAAAAGGGTATTGGGAACCTGGAACCTTCTCCTGCAGAAAGAGGGTCTAGGCCCGAAACATCAGCCTTCCTGCTCCTCTGATGCTGCTTGGCCTGCTGTGCTCATCCAGCTCTACACCTTGTTATCTGAGGTTCAGGGAAGGTTGTGTTTTTCAAGGCTGTGTCGGTAGATTTTGAGCTATCAAGGAGTATGGGATCTATATGATCATACGTACACATGAACGTATGTATAGGAGCAGGAGTAGACCATTCAGCCCATCAAGGCTGATCTGCCATTCAATAAGATCATGGCTACTCTTCATATTTTGAATTCCACATTTTCATCCACCAATGTTTGATTCCTTTGCCTCTCAAAAAGCTAGCTACCTCTGCCTTAAAAATATTCAAAGGCCCTGCATTCAGGGCCTTCTCAGGCAGAGAGTTAAGCTGTCTTCCACCATGAGCTTGAATCCATGTACAACTGCGAGGTCATATCTTAACTCCCATCAATTCATCTTCACCCAACACCCTCGTCCTTCATGATCTACAATGATTCCAAGATTGGCGTCATCTCAATTTTAAAATTATCATCCTAGATTTCAAGTCGCTCCATGGTCTCACCCTTATCCCTATCTCCATGACCCATTCCAGCCCCCACCCCACCAACCTGCTAAAAGCTCTGCACTATGGGGAAGTGGTGATGTAGTGACAGTGTCACTAGTCTAGTAATCCAGAACCCTCGACTCATGTTCTCGAAGCATGGGTTTGTATACCACCATGACAGATGATAAAATCTGGGTTCAGTAAATATCTGGAATTAAAACCTAATTGCAACCGTGTAACCAAACTGTTGATTGTGATAAAAACCCACCCAGTCCTCAAAGTGGTTAACTCTTAACTGCCCTCTCGCTAACAATACTCACAGCCTATGAACGAATTTTAAAAAAGTCATGGCTTCTTGTGTAGGCCCAGTATCCAACACCACACTGTTGGCAGCTGTTCCATCAACTCTCTAGGCACTAAACTCTGAAATTACTCCCTCCCACCTCCTGCAAACCTCTCCATTTCGCACTCTTCATTTAAGGTAGAGATTAACTCCTGCCTCGTCAACAAAGCTTTGCCTCAACTCCCTTACTACCCGGTCCCACGGCTCAGTGTCACGTTGTTGGATGGGTTTGATGTCTGTCCATCTCTTTTAATAGATCAGCTTCTGAGACGTTATGTTCGATGTGGTGCAACAAGTGCCAAGGAATGCCAGGTAGAGTTGGAGAAATTTCAGGAGGTTTGGTCAAATGGGCTTCCTACTTCCAAACAACACCCCCTTCCCTCACCAAGCCACCAACACTGACACTGACATGTCCATCCTAACCAGGCACCGGCCATGCTAGGTCTGATGGGAAAGTCAACAAAGACTTTCTCACTGGATTGGATGACTCCTGACTCTTGGGCAAACAGACATTTGCACCTATTTTTATAAATATTGATCATGATGAAAAACAGAACCACCATCTTGTCAAGGGCAACTAGAAACAAGGCAACAAAAACTGGCCAGCCAGCGTCACCCTTGTCACACAAGTAAATTAAAAAAAATTGTTCATGCTTCCATGATTGACCCCCTTGACTTTATGCTCATTGCTGTGCCCTGGATATTTAATCCCTTATTCTTTGAGACACCAGGGTCAACCTGGACAGCTCGCAACCCTGATGAAGACTGATAACCATCAAATCCCTGAAGATGACGAGAGGGCTTAGGTTTAAGTTGATAGGGGAAAAATTTAAAAGGGACCCATGAGACAACTTTTTCACACAGAAGGTTTTTCCTTTATTCATTCACGGGATGAGGACGTCGCTGGCTAGGCAGTATTTATTGCCCATCCCTAATTGCCCACAGGGCAGTTAAGAGTAAACCACATTGCTGTGGTCTGGAGTCACATGTAGGCCAGACCAGGTAAGGGTGGCAGTTTCCTTCCCTAAAGGACATTAGTGAACCAGATGGGTTTTTCTGACAATCAACAATGGATTCACGGTCATCATTAGACTCTTAATTCCAGATATTTATTGAATTCAAATTCCATCATCTGCCGTGGCGGGATTCAAACCTGGGTTCCCAGCATGTTATCTGGGTCCCCAGAACATTATCTGGGTCTCTGGATTAACAGTCCAGTGATAATGCCACTAGGCCATCATCTCCCCTACCACACAGAGGGTGATGCGTGTACAAAATGAGCTGCCAGAGAAATTGGTGGAGGCTGGTACGATTACAACATTTAAAAGGCAGCTGAATGGGTATGTGAATAGGAAGGGTTTAGAGGGATATGGGCCAAGTGCTGGCAAATGGGACGAGATTAATTTAGGATATCTGGTCGGCATGGATGAGTTGGACTGAAGGGTCTGTTCTGTACATCTCTATGACTCTATGATACCAGGAGACAGAACTAGAGTCTCACGGCCACCCTGAGATGATGGTGGAGATAAATTCATGGTGGCATTTAATATGGATTAAAAAGAAAAATATTTACAGGGAGAACGCTGCACAGAACCCTGGGTAGGTCACAGCTGAAATATTGTGTACATTTCTGGTCACCACACTATAGGAAGGTTGTGATTGCACTAGAGAGGGTGCAGTCACCCAGATGTTACCTGGAATGGAGCATTTCAGTTAGGAAGAGAAGCTGGATAAGCTCAGCTTGTTTCCTTTAGAGCAGAAAAGGTTGACGGGGCCCTGATAGAGGTGTATAGGATTATGAGGGACGTGGACTGGATGAACTGAAAGCAGCTGTTTCCCTTAATCAAAAGGTCAATAAGAAGGGGGCATAATTTTAAAGTGAAAGGCAGGAGGTTTAGAGGGGATTTGAGGAAAAAAAAAACCTTTTCCACTCAGAGGATTGTGGGGTGTCTGAAATGCTCTGTTTGGGAGAGCAGTTGAGGCAGGTAACATCACAACCTTTAAAAAGTACTTGGATGAACACTTAAAGTATCATAACATTCAAGGCAATGGGCCTAGTGTGGGAAAGTGGGACTAGTGCTGATAATAATATGTTTTAGGTAGTACAGACTTGATGGGTTGAATTCTGTGGACTATAATTCTGTGAATGGTATGATACAGATAACTCTAAGAGACCGCACAGGCAGAATGGTCTGACCCTTTAACTGCTGTATGCAGCACATGGCTAAGATTTTGCGCACGCTGCCAGTTGGGACAGTAAACGTGGCTTCATTAGTAACCTTCAAAGTACAGCACAGGAGAAAGGCCATTTGGCCCATTGAGTTATGCCAGGACCTAATCCAGTCAGTCCCATTTCCCAGCTTTAATTCCATTGCTCTGCAAGTTTATTTCCCATCCAGTTTCCTTTCGGAATTATCCATCAGCTCCGCTTCCAGCCCTCTCATGAGCTGCATGTTCCAGGTAATTGCTGCTGGCTTGGTGAAAAACCTTTTCCTCACATCCCCTCCTCCATCTCTTGGTTGAAACTTTAAATCTGGGCTCTTGTAGTACCAGCTAATGGGAACATCTTTGCTTTGTCTGCCTTATCTAAACCTGTTAAAACCTTGTACACCTCCATCAACTCTCCATTCAATCTTCACGTCTCCAAGGAGAGCAACCTATGCTTCTCCAACCTATGATCCAAGCTACAATCTCTCATCCCTGGAATAACCCTGATAATGTCCTCTGCATTCTCTCAACAACCCTCATATCCTGTCAATACTGTGTGGAGCTGGAGTAACACAGCAGGTCATACAGCATCAGAGGAGTAGGAAAGTCAGTTTCAGGCTTACACCCTTACATCGACTTTCCTGGTCCTCTGACGCTGCCTGACCTGCTGTGTTCCTCCAGCTCCATACTGTATCGACTCTGACTCCAGCATCGGCAGTTCTTGCTAACCCTCATATCCTTCCTTGATAGGCAATTGATAGTCAGGAACCAAAGATCGGCAGGAGAAACAGTAGCTGAACAATTGGCTACATTCAAAAAAAGGAAGTGATTCAGGCCCGGTCAAGGTATATTCCCTCAAAAGGCAAAGGTATTGTAAACAAATCCAGAGACAACAGTAAAAAGGATGGTAAAAGGAGGAGTAGGGTCAATTAGAGACTAAAATGGGGATTTACACATAGAAATGAAAACTTTGCATCTGTCTTTACCGAGAACATAGATAGTACCCAGGTTGACGAAGAAATTGTCAATAGACGGGTTCAAAATCAATAAGAAGGATGTATTGGATAACACTGACCATACGTAAAACTGACAAGAACTAGGACCAGGTGAGAAACATCCACTTGAGGTTGAAGGAAGTGAGAATGGAAATTGCAGAAACACTGTCAATGATCTTTTAAGACTTGCCTAATCCCAGGGAAGGAGCCGAAGGACTAGAGAATTATATGATGTGGAGGTGCCGGTGTTGGAATGGGGTGGACGAGGTCAGAATTCACACGACACCAGGTTACAGTCCAACAGATTTATTTGAAATCACAAGCTTTCGGAGCGCTGCTCCTTCACCTGATGAACAATTCAAATAATTTCAAATAAACCTGTTGGACCATAACCTGGTGTTGTGTGACATCTGACCTGGAAAATGATAAACATTTATACCTTATAGAGTATTATAGACTAGGTTGGATTGGGATATCTGGTTGGCATGGAAGAGTTGGACTGAAGGGTCTGTTTGTGTGCCAAATGACTCTATGATCTTTGTTCAATAAAACCATGTAAGGATACATCTAGCAACTACAGGTCAATCAGTTTGATTTCAGAGGTGGGGTAGCTTCTGGGAACAGTTCTTCAGAATTAATAGTCACATAGAAAAAATGTGGGTTGGTTTGGAAGAGCCAACATGGATGTCTTAAGAGAAAATTCTGTTGAACTAACATGCTAGAGGTTTTGAAGAGGTAACAGAGGGGGCTAATGAAATTAATGCTGATGTGTTGCATATGGACTTCCAAAAAGAACTTAATGCAGTTACACACAACAAACCTGTAGGAAACCTACAGCTCATGGAATTCAGGGGACAGTAACAGTGTGGATACAAGACCTGCTGAGCTTTTCCAGCAATTTCTGTTTTTGTTTCCGATTTCCAGTATCTGCATTTCTTTTTCAGTTTTTTACTTGTTAATCAATATTTTTTCAAGTTGGAGGAAGTTTAAAAGATTTGGAGTTCCCTAAGGATCAGTGTTTGGGACCTTTGTTTTTCCTGATGTGCATTATTGATGTAGATTTCAACGTGCAAGGAACAGTTTCAACGTTTGCAGCTGATTGTAAGCTGTGAGAGGGACAGTGCAGATTTTCAAAAGGATATAGACAAGTTGGTGGAGTGAGTAGATAGGTGGAGGATGAAATTCGGTGAAGAGAAGTGTGAGGTGTTTCATTTTGGTAGAAAGCACATGGAGAGTACAAAATAAGGGATACAATTTTAGGGAGACAGCAAGAACTGCAGATGCTGGGGTCAGAGACAACACAATGTGGAGCTGGAGGAACACAGCAGGCCAGGCAGCATCAGAGGAGCAGGAAAGTCGGGACACTTCTCCCGAAATGTGAACTTTCCTGCTCCTCTGATGTTGCCTGACCTGCTGTGTTCCTCCAGCTCCACATTGTGTTGTCTCTACAATTTTAAGGAGTTGCAGGAGCAGAAGGACTGGGTGTGTACGTGCATGAATCATTATAAGAGATAGGATCAGTGGAGGGAGCAATGAATAAAGCATGCAGTATCTTGGGTAGACTCTAATAGAGACATAGAATATAAAAGCAAGGAGGTGATGCCAACTTTGAAGAAGACACTTGTTAGATCTCACCTGATCTATGACTCTGTGACTATTGTGTACGATCCAGGGCACCACACTTTAGGAAGGACGTGAACGCATTGGAGAGACGACAGAAGAGGTTGACAATAATGTTTCCAGGGATGAGAAACTTCAGTTACAAAGATAGCTCAGAGAAGTTGGTACTGTCTTCCTCATGGAAGGCTCAGAGGAGATTTGATTGAGTTTCAAAATCACAAGGGGTCTGCACATAACATATGGGGGGAAACTGTTCCTTGTGGAAGGATGGTGAATGAGAGAGACAGAGCACAGCATGAAAGTGATTTACAAAAGAATCAAATGCAATATGTAAAGCAAGCTTTTTTTCTCACAGCGAGTTGTTCTGGAATGTGCTGTCTGGAAATTGTGGTGGAAGTAGGTTCAATCAAGACATTCAACAGCATATTAGATGACTTGCTTGAAGAGAAATAATATGCAGGATTATGGGCAGGACAATGGCACTATGTTCAATGTCATCATGCACATTTGGAGAGCCAGTGCAGACATGCTGGACCGAATATCTTCCTTCTACACTGTGTCAGTTCTTTGATTCTGTAGCTGGACTGCACTTCAAAAGGACTGGCACAAAGGCAATAAGCCAGAAACCCTCCACAGGGACTGTTCCACCATTGTACAATTCACTTCCTTCGAGACAAACCTGTGCTTTGTGCCACCAGAAACAGAATTTATCATTGTTGCCGTCGTGGTGTTGGCATGGAAGCAGAAGGTTCAAATCTTTGATGATTTACCAATACCCCATTGATCTCTCTCTCTCTCTCGCACTCTCTCTGTGTCCATCTCTCCACAGGAGCACAGGGCCTGTAATGTGGACTCCTGCCCAGAGGTACGCAGAAACACACCGTGGACGCCCTGGATGCCAGTCAACATCAGTCAGAATGGAGCCCGTCATGAACAGCGGTTCCGCTACACCTGCCGGGCACCACTGGCAGATCCACATGATCTACAACTCGGCAAAAAAAGGGTGGATAGCCGTTTCTGTCCGGCAGATGGCACCTCTGCTTGCACCACAGACAGTAAGTCAAGCGACTGGCAGAGTAACTGAGCTGTTAAAACAAATTCCTGGGCTAATACTCGGCGGGGTTGGGGCCAAGTGTTCGGAACCCACCGTGGCAAATGGTAAAATTTAAATTCAATAAAAATGAGAAATTAAATGCCGCTTGGGTTCACTGATGTCCTTTATGCCATCCATACTAGACAAGCAGTCTTGGAGAGTCAGTGCAGGTATGAAGGGCCGAACAGCCTCCTTCTGCACCGTACCAATGTTGTAACGCTGTAATCAGATTGCACTTTAGGAAGTGCTGGCATTCAATGTGACTCCAGACTCACCCCAATGTAGTTGACTCTTAATTGCCCTCTGAAATGGCCAAACAAGCCACTCAGTTCAAGGGCAAATAGGGATGGACAACTTATCCTGGACTTTCCAGTCATGCCCACATTCCCAAGAGCAACATAATATGTGGTGGTTGAATTAGTGATGGAGCAAATGATTAATTTCATTTTTTATGAATAAAAGGTAGTTATCATAGTCCTACTAGATCATAGAGCTGCTCTCCCATTAGAGAGAAGGGAAGAGAGAGAGAGAGATTTAACCTGAGGGTCACGATGCCTCAGGTGAGGGCTGAGGTTGGGAAGAAGAGCCCTTCATGATAATCACATGAGTGTAGGATTAGAACCCACACTGTTGGCAATGTCTAGCTAACCAAGCCCCATTAATTACTAGGGGCATTGCACTCAAGAGACGGGGTGGCTGAGAGGTTAGCTGCCTCACAGCACTAGGGACCAGCGTTCAATTCTACCCTCAGGTGTGTTACAGTTTCCTCCCACAGACCAAAGATGTGCAGGTTGGGAGGATTCACTGTGCTAAATTGCCCATAGCATCCAGGGATATGCAAGCTAGGTGGATTAGCTATGGGAAATGCAGGGAGACAGGGTAGGGATGGATGGGTGGATCTGGTTGGGATGGTCTTCAGAGGGTCGGTGTGGACTCAATGGGCTCAATTTTCTGAAGAAGGGTGTGGATCCGAAACGTCACCTTTCCTGCTCCTCTGATGCTGCTTGGCCTGCTGTGTTCATCCAGCTCTACACCTTGATATCACAAAAACTCAGCAGGTGGAATATAATATGGGAAAATGTGTGGTGATGCACTTTGGAAGGAAGGACAAAAGAGATGAATATTATTTAAATGGGGAAAGCTGCAGAATAGAAGGACTTGGGGGTCCTTCTAATAGAAGGACTAAGAAAAGATGTACTGACATTGGAGGCACTCCAGATAATGTTGACTAGGCCGATCCCAGGTATGGAGGGAACAAAAACAAAGTTGCTGGAGAAGCTCAGCAGGTCTGGCAGCATCTGTGAAGGGAAAAACAGACTTAACATTTCAGTTTTGAGGAAGGATCACCAGACCCGAAATGTTAACTCTGTTTTTCCCTTCACAGATGTTGCCAGACCTGCTGAGCTTTTCCAGCAACTTTGTTTTTGTTCCTGATTTACAGCATCCGCAGTTCTTTTGGTTTTTATTTACCAGGTATGGAGGGACTGTCTTATGAGGAGAGGTTGAGTAGGTTGAAGTTTAGAAGAATGAAAGGAGGCTTTATTGAAACAAATAAGATTCTGGAAGGTCGTGACAGGGTGGATGTGGAGAGCTTGTTATAATCTCAGAGTCGGGGTTGCCAAGGAAACTGTTATCTCCCTCAGGAGTTGGTGCATTTGTAGAAGTCTTTACGGAAGAGGGCCGTTGAGGCTGGGTCATAAATATATTCAAGGCTGAGATAGACATACTTTTAATCAGTAAAGGAATCAAAGGTTGTGGGGCAAAGGCAGGATAATAGAGTTGAGGATTATCAGATCAGCCGTGATTTAATTGAATGGCAGAGAAGACTCAATGGGCCAAATGGCCTACTTCTGCTCTTCTGTTTATGGAGAAGGCAGGAAAATGGCATTAAGTGAAATGCTCAATCACAGAGCCAGTGCGGATATGATGGGCTGAATGGCTTCCTGCTATATTGTAACAATTCTCTGAGCTTTCTCCCTCGGTAACGTGACACACATCTTGTTACGTGACCCCTCTCTCTTGCCTCACGCAGCCCTCGTCGATGACCTTTTGAAGTTCGGCCGGCAGTCCCTCCGTAGGATTGATGGTGGCTGGTCCCCCTGGTTGCCATGGTCACCCTGTTCCCGTGAGTGTGAGATGGGTTTTCAGACCAGGAGACGGAGCTGCACCAATCCCGAGCCCAGAAACGGAGGCTTGCCCTGCACAGGAGCTGACATTCAGTATGAGGATTGCAACCAGCAGCCTTGCCCAGGTAACTGATCATGCAATTCGTGGGCAAAAGGTTGGCAAATGGAGTACAATTGGGGGGAAAACGTGAAGTTGTTCATCTCAGAAGGGAGAACAAAAGACCTGAAATAAGTGGGAAACAAAAACAGAAGTTGCTGGAAAAGCTTTGCAGGCATCTGTGAAGAGAAATCAGAGTTAACGTTTCGGGTCCAGTGACCCTTCTTCAGAACTGAAACGTTAACTCTGATTTCTCTTCACAGATGCTGCCAGACCTGCTGAGCTTTTCCAGTAACTTCTGTTTTTGTTTCTGATTTATACAGCATCTGCAGTTCTTTCGGTTCCTAATGCAAAGTGGATGCTTGTGCATGAAATGCAGAAAGCTAGCACACAGGTAATCAGGAACGCTTATGTAATGTTGGCCCTTATTTCGAGGGGATTAGAGTATAGGAGTACGAAAGTCTTACCTCAATTGTACAAGGTGCTGGGGAAGACTACATCTGGAGTACTGTGAGCAGTTTTGGTCCCCTTATTTAAGAAAAGGTATTATTTCATTGGAGACAGTTCAGAGAAGGTTCATTTGGATGATCCCTGGTATGGTGGGACTGTCTTATGAGCAAAGGTTAAATAGGTTGGGACTCTACTCCCTGGAGTTTAGACAAATGAGTGGTGATCTCATTGAAATGTATAGGATCCTTAAGGGGCTTGACAGGGTAAATGCATGAGAGAGTGTAGGACCAGAGGGCATAGTCTCAGAATAGAGGGCACTGATTTGAGACTGAGATGAGGAGGAATTTCTTCTCTCCGTGAGTTGAGAGTCTTTGGAACTCCTTGCCACCGAGAGCTGAGGAGGCAGAGACCATCTGTATATTTAAGGCTGAGATAGAGAGATTTTGATCAGTCGGGGAATCAAGAGTTATGGGGAAAGGGCAGAAAAGTGCAGGTGAGGAATGTCAGATCGACCATGATCCTGTTGAATGGCGGAGTAAACTCGAGGGGCTGAATGGCCTGCACCTGTTCCTATTTCCATTGGCGTCATGGTCTTATTGTCTCGGGAGTAAGAATTATAAGTTTTGCAATTGACACCAAGTGGAAGACTGTAATTAGTATTGGAGAAGAATGCCAAAAAAATACTGCTTAATAAGCTTGAAAAAGAGGCTTAAAATTGACAAATTACTTTCAATGTTAAATGTAAGGTGGGAGAGCTCTTGTGGTGTAGTGATAGTGTTCCACCCTCTAATCCAGGAGGCTTGGTTCAAGTCTCAACTGCTCCAGCAGCGTGTCTTACCAGCTTTGAACTGATTGATTAGAAACATATTTGAAGTGTAAGGTGGTGTGTTTTGACAAGGAGAATAAGGAGACCACACAATCCTTAGAAAATTAGAATCTTATTGAGATGGAGAAGCAGTGATCTGGACTATAACTACAGTACAATCTGGGAGTTATTAAAAGTAGTGGAACAGTAAACAAAACACAGAGGTGATTTCTAGAGAGATAGATTTGAAACCTTGAACCACTGGAGCCATATCTGGTGGGAAACATGACAGCAAATTGATGCACAGGAAACTCCCACAAATAATAAATGACCCAATAATGTATTTCTTTTTGGCATTATGGTTTGAAGAATAAATAATGGCCAGCCTACCCTCCAGCAACGTAGCACTCCCTCACCACTGACCCTTTGACAGTGTGGCATTTCCTCAGTAGTGAACTTCGAATAGTGCTGCGCTCCCTCGGTACTGACCCTCCGACAGTGCAGCGCTCCCTCAGTACTGACCCTCTGACAGTGCGGCACTCCCTCGGTACTGACCCTCTGACAGTGCAGCACTCCCTCAGTACTGACCGTCTGACAGTGCAGCGTGCCCTCAGTACTGACCCTCTGACGGTGCAGCGCTCCCTCAGTACTGACCCTCTGACAGTGCAGCCTTCCTTCGGTACTGACCCTCTGACAGTGCGGCACTCCCTCAGTACTGACCCTCCGACAGTGCAGCCTTCCCTCGGTACTGACCCTCTGACAGTGCGGCACTCCCTCAGTACTGACCCTCTGACAGTGCAGCACTCCCTCGGTACTGACCCTCTGACAGTGCGGCACTCCCTCAGCACTGACACTCTGACGGTGCAGCCTTCCCTCAGTACTGACCCTCTGACAGTACAGCACTCCCTCAGTACTTACCCTCTGACAGTACAGCCTTCCCTCAGTACTGACCCTCCGACAGTGCAGCCTTCCATCGGTACTGACCCTCTGACAGTGCGGCACTCCCTCAGTACTGACCCTCTGACGGTGCAGCGCTCCCTCAGTACTGACCCTCCGACAGTGCTGCGCTCCCTCAGTACTGACCCTCTGACGGTGCAGCGCTCCCTCAGTACTGACCCTCCGACAGTGCGGCACTCCCTCAGTACTGACCCTCCGACAGTGCAGCCTTCCATCGGTACTGACCCTCTGACAGTGCGGCACTCCCTCAGTACTGACCCTCTGACAGTGCAGCACTCCCTCAGTACTGACCCTCCGACAGTGCGGCGCTCCCTCAGTACTGACCCTCTGACAGTGCAGCACTCCCTCAGTACTGACCCTCCGACAGTGCAGCACTCCCTCAGTACTGACCCTCCGACAGTGCAGCACTCCCTCAGTACTGACCCTCTGACAGCGCAGCACCCCCTCAATATTGACCCTGTGACAGTGCTGTGCCCCCTCAGTTCTGACCTTCAGACAGTGCCATGCCCCCTCAGTACCCCCATTCCTGCACTGGGATTGTCAGCCTAGATTTCCTGCTCAATTCTCTGGAGTGGGTCTTGCAGATCACCACCTTCTGAGTGAGTGAGCCAGGACTAAGCTGGAGGATTTACCGCTTGGCCTACCTTGACTAATTGTTAACTCTCATTCTCTGACCTGGCCATGTTTTCCAGTTAAGGGAGCGTGGTCCTGTTGGTCTCCCTGGTCCTCGTGCTCAGCGACTTGCGGAGGTGGACATTACCAACGTACACGGACCTGTACCAACCCAGTGCCAGCTAATGGCGGAGATATCTGCATTGGGCTGCACACAGAGGAGGCTCTCTGCAACACTCAGGCCTGTGAAGGTAGGCTGCACATTGAGCCTCATAGAGACAGAAGGTTGTGAGAATGCCGTTTCATCTGGTGATAGGTTTGATAGGCTCGTGATTTTGAAAATGTCTCTCAAATATTCTTTCGGTCCTTCTCCTGTTTGAGCAGAGTCATAAAAACGTCTTCAATCTATCCTCATAACTGAAGTTTGTTGTCCCCGGAATCATTCCTGCGCTCTCTCCAAAGCATTCACATCTTTTCTATAAAGTGGTACCCACAAGTGTACACAATACTTCCGCTAAGACCTAACAAGTATCTTACAGAAGTTCAACATCACCTCCTCTCACACTTGGTCTCTAGGTCCCTAGGAATAAAACCAGGTACAGCAGGCTGAGATAAAGGAAGCTGGTAAACACTTATTTTGTCTGTACCAGTGCAGTGGCCTTGCCCTTTACAATTCCATAAAAACAGGCAGGATTTCTCACATTGGGAGGAGTATCACAAAACCCACTGATCCAACTGAGTCACACACATTGATTTTGGAATAAGGAAGTTCATCACATTCTCAATGCAGCTCTGGCCATGGAAGGCTTGAAGGGAGATTGTGAAGACCAGATGATTGTGTTCCATAGTCACTCAAATGGCTATGAAGCCCTTGGATGGCAGAAAAGGTCTTTCCACTCAGTTTCGTTCCCCATTGAAGCCAAATGTCCTCATCATAGTGTCTCAAGCCATGACCATGATCTTCATTTTCACTAGTTCTGGCAGAGGGCCATGGTTAGGATGTTACAGTTTCCTCCAGAGTCCAGGTTGTTGTGGCAGCAGACACTTACCCATCCATGTCATAACCTGCAGCTATGAATAGTGATGGCCAAGGCACCTTGGAGCCTTTTGACAATTGATGTTGAATCAACCTGACACTAGTTTTCAGTAGAACAAGCCCACTTCAGGTAGAACTCTGGGAAACGGCACAACCTGCTGTCTCGAATTCCCTCCCACACCTCCCTGCCCCTCGAACTTTCTTGCTCCTTTGAGACATTGCTTAAAATATACCTCTTTGACCAGGCTTTGATCATCTGTCTTAATACTCTTTTGATAACCACGGGATGACAGGATTGAAGTATCAAGAGATTTTATTCTCTGGTGTTTAGAAGAATGGGCAAGGGGGAAATTTCATAGATACAAAGTTACAAAGGGACATTGATAGAATGCAGAGCTGGGCTGAGAAGCGGCAGATGGAGTTTAACCCTGAAAAGTGTGAGGTGATTCATTTTGGAAGGACAAACTTGAAAGCAGAATACAGGATTAACGGAAAGATTCTTGGCAGTGTGGAGGAGCAGAGGGATCTTGGGGTTCATGTTCACAGTTCCCTGAGAGCTGCCACCCAGGTGGATAGAGTTGTTAAGAAGGCGTATGGTGTGTTAGCTTTCATTAATAGAGGGATTGAGTTCAAGAGCCGTGAAGTTATGCTCCAGCTATACAAAAGCCTGATTCGGCCACATCTGGAGTATTGTGTCCAGTTCTGGTCACCTCATTACAGAAAAGATGTGGAAGCTTTGGAAAAGGTGCAGAGGAGATTTACCAGGATGTTGCCTGGAATGGAGGGAAGTTCTTACGAGGAAAGGTTGAGAGAGCGAGGGCTTTTCTCTTTAGAACAATGAAGGATGAGAAGTGACTTGATAGAGGTGTACAAAATGATCAGTGGTATAGATAGAGTAGACAGCCAGAGACTTTTTCCTAGGGTGGAGGTAGCTATTATGAGGGGGCATAATTTTAAAGTGAAAGGAGGTAGATATCGGGGAGACATCAGAGGTAGGTTCTTTACTCAGAGAGTGGTAGGGGCATGGAATGCATTGCTGGAGAGGGTAGTGGAGTTGGCCTCATTAGGGGCATTTAAGCGGCTATTAGATAGGCACATGGATGATAGTATAACGTAGGGGTGGAGGTTAGATAGACCTTAGGTTTCGGGTAAAAGTTCGGCACAACATCGTGGGCTGAAGGGCCTGTACTGTGCTGTACTGTTCTATGTTCTATGTTCTATACCTACAAAATTCTCACAGGATTGTGCCTGTGATGAGGAGTCCAGAACCACAGGTCACAGCCTCAGAAAATGGAATAGGCCATTTACGATTGAGATGAGGAGAAACTTCTTCACCCAGAGAGAGGTGACCCTGTGGAATTCTGTCACAGAAAGTGTTTGAGGCCAAAACATTGAATATTTTCAAAGAGTGAGATATAGTTCTTAGGGCTAAAAGGATCAAAGATATGGAGATAATCAGGGAATAGGGGACTGAGTAGGATGATCAGCTGCAATCACATTGAATTGCAGAGCAGGCTTGAAGGGCCGAATGGCCTATTCCTGCTGCTATTTTCTATGCTCTGGTGAAGGACTATGTTAAAAGTACAGCCGACACCGGCACAAATCCGCCCACCGACGACGCAACTCCGCCCACCGACGACACCAACGTAACTCCGCCCACAGCCTCCACAGCCAGCAGCTCCAGAGGAGACAGCAGCACCCAGCCCTGCCGAGTCTTCACCATCCCACCAGACCTATCCCTTACTGAGGACGAACGGTCAGTCCTCAGTAAAGGGCTCACCTTTGTCCCCCTCCACCCACAGATCAACGAATACCGCTCACGCTTGGACATAGAGCAGATTTTCCGCGGCCTCCGCCTCCACGCTTACTTCTTTAACCGTGAACCTAACCCTCCCTCTACTGACCCCTTCTCCCGCTTCCAACACACCCCCTCCTCCTGGACACCACCCCAAGGCCTCCTACCCTCCCTCGACCTCTTCATCTCCAACTGCAGTCGAGACATCAATCGCCTCAACCTCTCCACCCCTCTCACCCACTCCAACCTCTCCCCCGCAGAA
>NC_063338.1:89996021-89996176 GCF_021869965.1 Rhincodon typus | reverse complement strand
CTCACCATAAAACCCGCGGACAAGGGAGGCGCAGTTGTAGTATGGCGCACTGACCTCTACATCGCCGAGGCCAGACGCCAACTCTCCGACACCTCCTCCTACCGCCCCCTTGATCATGACCCCACCCCTGAGCACCAAACCATCATCTCCCAAAC